>NC_081563.1:96208686-96252984 GCF_022355385.1 Mustela nigripes | reverse complement strand
TAGATAAGCTATCTAGCTGATCTCCGGCTAGCTGAAGCAGTCTCAGCCTGCTACTTCTCCGCCATCTTGACTACTCCCCTGTTGCCCGTTTATTATAAAGAATACAACTCAGGAACAGCTACGTGGAAGGGATGCTTATAGCAAGGTACAGGGGAAAGGGCCCTGAACTTCCATGTCCTCTCTGGGCATGTTTCCTCCCAGCATCTCCATGTGTTCGCCAACCCAGAAACTCCTGATTTCTCTTGTTGAGGGGTTTTTATGGTGGTTCCATTAATGATTCATTGTATCATTGGCCATTGGTGATTGAAGTCAATCTCAAACCCCTCCCCCCTCTCCAGAGGTCAGGGGGAGGTGCTGAAAGATCCAACCCTCTAATTAATCACACGTTTGGTTTCCCTGACAATCAGCTCCCATTCTCCAGGAGTCACCTCATTAGCATAAACATAGGTATTACCAAAAGGAGCTTATTAGGAAAAACAAAAGATGTTCCTTTTGGGAAATTACAAGTGTTTTAGGGGCTTTGTGCCAGAAACCAAGGATGAAGACCAAACATGTATTTCTTATTGTATCACTCTGTCCCACGTGTCTTCCTCCCTGTGTATCCTTCATCAGAGGCCTAAAATCATGGGACTGTTGTAAGAGGTTCAGAGCCAGGTATCTCTTCCGATCCTAAGAGGTGATGTATTTGTAAATCATACCCACATGGTGAACCAGTGTTGCGAGTTTACTTCGCTCAGACATCCCCACCAAACCTCTTTGCTCACATCTTTTCCCCATAAGACCATCCAATCAAATAAATGAGTGAATTCAAGAAAATCAAAGTTCCATTCTGAAAGAGTAGGTGACCATGAACATCTCTGAATCCAGGGTCAGTTGGATGGAATCATGGCTGGTTTTACCAAGACTGTGCATGCTAGAGGGGAAGAAAGTGGACAAGAAGGATGGGCTCGCCGTGGGATAATCAAAAGGTATGGGGCAGGTCTGGGCAAAGAGAGCACATGTTCTTTCCCTCCAGAACTCTAGCAACTTCTTCAAGTTACGTATCCTCTTCTAGGATTGTTCACAGAGGTCATTCACTGGACATTTTTGGAGCATGTTATATGTGTGTTATATGTGCTATGCATAGTGCTGGACACTAGAGCTTCTCCCTTAAATATCTCAAGGTGCCTGCCAAGCTACCAACCGCCTACATGCTGTAGGCTCCTGGAGGTGTTGTGATGAGAATTCATTTGGAGTCTGATAGAGTAATGAAATGTTTTGGGTGTTTCAGGTGGAAGGTGTAGCTGTTGGGTTCATGAGTGTGTGCTCAAGAGTGAACATGCAACTCCTGCATGAATGCTTTGACCTGGGGCCCTTCCACGGACTCTGTACCCCACACCCCGATGATGTTCTGCAGCCACCGGAAGAGCAGAGCGTTAAAGGAAATCAAGGTACAGTGGCTATCACAGGAACACATCAGCAGTTATATCCATACCTTCTACACCATTGTGCGTTTTGAAGAGTGGGAGAACTAGATGGCTTATTTTATGTCTCCTTCTCCAATTCCCTTGAAGGTATAGTTTCCATGGTTAATCCTATCAGGTGCTCTCATCTGTGAGCACAGAGGGCCAAAAGCACACAGGTGTAGACTGAGATGATGGCTCTACAGCTTAAGGTTTCCTAAATTCGGAATTCCTGCCTCAGAACAGTCATTGTGAATAATCGATAGTATTTTGGCATTTTTACACACACACACACATCAAAATAGAATGTGTTTTTTTCAGGTCAATAACTTGAGAAGTTTTGTACGGTTTTAAGTTTCAATCCCACCAATTAATGCTTTTGTGTTTGTGTCTTTGACAAATTATATAGTACAAGTCTACTGCAAGTATAGTCATTTTAAACTTGCTTTAAATTATTTCTAGCCATATGAAATAATAAAAAAAATTAGGTAATCTCAGACTTTGGTGTTTTGATGAGATCTTCCTACACAATGGATATCTTTCCAGGTAAAGTGTTTCCATCTTAAACCTGGCATATGTTAATTCACTTCTCTAAACCTGGGTTTCTCTCTTTGTAAAATAGGAATAATAATAAAACCTCCTACATAAGGGAGTTGTGAAGTTTCACTGAGATTACTCATGTCAAGGGCTTTACTCTGTGTCTTTTTTTTTTTAAACTTTATTTTGAGAGAGAGAGAACATGAGCAAGGGGGAAGGGCAGAGGAAGAAGGAGAAGCAGGCTTGCTACTGAGCAGGGAGCCCAGTGGATGCAGGGCTCAATCCCAGGACCACGGGATCATGCCCGGAGCTAAAGGCAGCGCTTAACCAACTGAGCCACCCAGGCATCCCTTTACTCTGTGTCTTGAGCAGACTTAGTGCTCATTAAATGTTGACCATCATTGTCAGTGATAGTTACTTGTTTGCAATTGGCCTTTCACCTGTTTGAGCTTTCTAAGGTTAAAGTCAAGGCATTTTGAATTGCTCTGCTTTCTCATGTCTGAAGGATGATGTCAAGATTGTTCAAAAATAGGAAGAGGAACACACTAGGCACTGGCAAAGCACTTGTCAGTATAAGCAATGGCAGGTGTCTATCTGGTTGATCTTACCCCCTCAGTGCAAAACCACGTGCATAGATGTACACATCTGAATGTTCACACTTTTTACAGAGAACTTACAGAGCCACAGATGGAGAGGTGTTTCCTTTTTGTACTGATGACCACAGTCTTTCTAAAAGAAAGGTTTGAAGTCATTATTTTTTAAGAGTGAAAGCTGGCTTGCCATGCTTCTCAGTGAAGAGATACTGGAGTGTTCTAAAGAACCTTTCAGGGATGCCTGGGTGGCTCAGTTGGTTAAGCAGCTGCCTTCAGCTCAGGTCATGGTCCCACCATCCTGGGATTTGAGTCCCACGCAGGGCTCCTTGCTCGGCAGGGAGCCTGCTTTTCCCTCTGCCTACCACTCTGCTTGCCTGTGCTCGTGCTCTCTCTCCCTCTCTCTAACAAATAAATACATTTTTTAAAAATCTAAAAAAAAAAGAGCCTTTCAGCATGACACAATCCTGAACCATAAGTTATCTTTGTCACTTGCGAGTGCATAGATTCTTCTTGAAGGCAGCATTATATAGGTTTTATGGCTCAATTTTTTCATGCATAAAATGGAGATGAAAATAGCATCTAACCCAAAAAGTTGTTGGGAAGACTAACTGTTAGAATCTATGTGATGTGCTCAGCTCAGTGCCAAGCACAGGGTAAGGCCTCAAAAAATTTGTATCTCTGCCTGTGACTATGGTTATAAAAAACAAATTGAAAAGTTAAAGTTCTTTCCAGTGTGTTTCTGAGTATCCCCGAGACTACTATGATGTTCCATACATAGAACGAATGGAAAATTCCAATCTTAGAAACTATATGGGGAAACAAAGTTCAAAATTGAGGCTGGACCCTGGACTTTAAAACACACACTTTACAGCCCAGATATGGGAGCTGAAGGAAGTCCTACCTCTCTCTACCACCTTTAATATTTTTACTTAAAATTCCTTTTCTAGGACAAAATGGGAAGTAAAGGAAATAGGAAAGCTCTTGTTATCTTCTGTGCCTTGTTTATTTTTGAAAATCCAGCTTTTTGTTCACGGATACAAAGATGATTATGAAATTGTCATCAGGGAGCACTATGATAGGCTTCCAAATAACTCAGGGATGGATTCACAAATCATCAACAGCTTATTATATCTAAGAAAAGAGTCATCAACACATTTTGCTGCCATCTTCCTTCAACAACAACAAAGAATGAGACTCCAGAGAAAATTCTAAATGTGCTATTATCTACTGTTCATTGTTTTTCTGATGAAAGTCTCAAGTTAAAAAAAATATAATTTCTCTAAAATATGAACTAAAATTCTTGTTTCAAATGAGCACACATCATTGTGCTTTATACCTTGTATTCTGTTTAGCACTTTCTACTTTTCAAAGGATTGTTGTATATGTTATCTCATTTTGTCATCATAACTTGATACAGGAGACTAGGACAGGTGACATTTTTTCTCTTTTATACCCATCCAAGTTCACGCAAGGTTTTCAAGCTCATCAGGGGTGGACGGACCTGAAGCCCAGCCCTCTCTGCTTGGCAAGGTGACTTTTTATCTTGGATGGCTTTGTAAACTCCAATGGTGTGTCGCCTATATTGGATACTTGATGAGCTTTCTTCACATTTATGTGAAGTTGTGTAATGAGTTACCACTTTAAGGAGTTCTCGGTGGCCCACCCATTTCCTGCAAGCTTTTGAGTACGTGTGCACATGCGCACACACACCCTCTGGACAACTTCCATGTCCTGGAATCTTCACCTCTGTGTCTATGGGATTTGCCAGAACTGTAGAAGGCCTCTCTGCCCCATGCAAGAGGCAGGCTAGAAGGTCCAGGAAATTAACACTCCATGACCAGCCTCTGCTTCCCTGGCTTATGTCCTTGTCCCCCTATGCCTCTTTCTCAGTCAACTCCCAAATAAATAGTTGTACTTGAGTCCTTGACTCAAGATCTACTCAAGACTAGACACTGCCTGTCTAGTCTTTTCCCATCAGCTGTGACAACATTTATTTTTACACACCTGTCAGGAGTTCAGGTATAAATACCCCAACTCCCTCACTTCTTAGGTGGGATAACTCTTTGACATTAGTTTTGTACTGTCTTCCAGAGTCCCTCCTTCCCTCTATGGGATTGGGTTCCAGCTATTCCAGTGGTAATCTCTGTAATGACACATTGCTTACTAGCTGTCTTTTCTTCCCTTTCTCTCTTCCTCACCCCCCTACTGATCCTTCCTGGAATCACCTCCCAAATAAACCACTTGTTCTCAGATCCTTGGCTCAAGGTCTACACTTTCCCCACCAACTGTGAAACTTGCAATATCACACCAATCTCAACCCTTCTGAGCAGATGAATGTCAAGGCTCAACACTCTTAAGCCAATACAGTGGCCTCCCTCTTTAGCTACTTACCCACATTCTAATCAGCCTACTATTTGTTATTTCAGCCATATCACAAGTTTTCATTGGATTTGAAAAGTTTAACCCTGCACCTTCAATTTACATTTTACTTCCATTTTTCAGCCACTCATTTTGCATATATAACCTTTTGCACACACTCACAAACTTTAGTTTTTAATCTACTAAACCTTGGGACTAAATTGGGACCAACAGAAACAAAGTCTAGTAAAAGTTTATTTACTTATTTTTTTGTGTGTAGTGAAAAGCCTAGATTAGAAGTAGCAGTTCCTCCCAATTTGCGAAGAATTCGTTAAGAAAGAGTCATAGATGTTTAGGAAAGATTTTCTTGTTCTGTGGGAGATTGTACTAAATGATATTTAAGATCCCTTAAGATGCTATGACTCTGTGAAAACTCAGTAAACATACATTAGGATATTGCATATGCCTGGTAGTTTATGTGTATTTTCTTCCAATAACAATAAAATGGCTCAAAACGGTATTATTTTTCCAGTTGGCCCCACTGCTGGCCCTGCCCAATGTTTGAAAATCACGCTGTGTCTTTTATCTGCTGCATCTTCACAGCAAAGACTTTGGAATCAGAATCGAGCTGGCAAATTTCTTGGTAGTGCATAAGGCAAAATAGGGCACAGCCTGCATTTCTGCAGCTGTATTGGCATCGCCACATTTACTGGTTAAAAAAAAAAAAAGCCAAGAGCAACTTTTGTTTGTCATGCAGGCTGGAGTGACCCAGGGAGCAGAAGTCTCGGGCTCAGATCTGTGAATGTCATTCTGTACGCAGGGCCCACTGTGCAGAATCTCTGTGGTACTGATGTGCCCTTGACAGGGAGAAACTTGGTTCTATATAACAGAGTTGTGGGCTTTCAAAAGAAGAATCAGTGTAGCTCTCTGTAACCAAAAGACTCAGAAAAGGTGTTGCTTACTGCATATTTAAAAGGCCCTTCAAATGTGATTTTCTTAATGTATCCATATAAAACATAGCAATGCTGCCCTTTAAATTTTAAAATTAAAATTAAATTAAATTTCAATTTCAATTTTAAAAAGTTACTTTTCGTCAGACATGTTTCTTTATGTCGTACTTACATTTCTTTGGACTTCCCTTTTCTTCTTACCTCCAATTCTCTCTGCAGGAGGAAGAAACATCTGAAACCAGTTTCCAGTGCCAGAGTTAAAAAACAATAGCTAAATCAAACCTTATTGTGTTTCAAATTGCCTTTTAGCTTTCTTCCTAAGGTTCCATTTTATATGCCTGGGTTGCCTTCTGTTTCACTTTATTTATTTATTTATTGACATGGGTACCAAATATGGATGAAACACTTGTGTTTAGAGCATAGCAGTATTTTGCCAAAATATTTGCATTATATCTCTCAGAACACTATTTTAACACCCAGTACATTCTGTAGTTATTAAGTGACCCACTTAATTCGCTGGGGCTGCCCTAACAAAATACCAGCTTAAAGAATAGAAATTAATTCTCTCACAGTTCCGGAGGCTTAAAGTCCAAGATCAAGGTGTAGGTGAGATCAGTTTCTCCTGAGGCCTCTCCTCTTGGCTTGTCAATGCTGTGTCTTTTCCCCATGTCTCTCACATGATCTTCTCTTTTTCCCTGTTTGTATCCCAGTAATATTGGAGGAGGCCCACTCATATGACCTCATTTTACTTGAATTACCTTTTTAAAGACACTATCTCCTGGGTTGCCTGGGTGGCTCAGTGGGTTAAGCCTCAGCCTTCCGCACAGGTCATGATCTCAGGGTCCTGGGATCGAGCCTCGCATTGGACTCTCTGCTCAGTGGGGAGCCTGCTCTCTGCCTGCCTCTCTGCCTACTTGTAATCTCTGTCAAATAAATAAATGAAATCATGAGAAGACACTATCTCCAAATATAGTCACTTTTTGAGGTGCTGGGGGTGAGGACTTCAATATATGAATTTTGTGGGGACACAATTCAGCCGTAACACTTAGGGTCGTGTGTTAACCATATCCTGGAGCCCTGTGGACAAGACTACAAGGTCATGGTAGTTATGCAGATAGTGGCAAGAAAGTCCGCTCTACATGATGCTCATACAAAGCCTGAGACACCAACTCATATCTATCACACTCAGAATGTTGTCTTTTTGTAGCCACTAAATTTGTTTTTGGTATATGAAGGTAACAAAATTGCATTCTTTCAAAGCTTTAGCCACTCTTGCCAACTTTGCTATTCTAGACTTAACTGTGTGAGTTCTGATGCTTTGCTAGAAATTGTTGATAAAACAATTATATAATACCAGACCCATGCCCAGCTTGTGTGATTATCTCCAGGGTTGACAGCATGAACTCTTACAGTGGTTTTTAAGGTGGAGCCTTTGGACTGGTAACCTACCAGGAAGATGATGCAGACTTGAAACCCGGTTTTGTTGTCAGGGACACTGTCTCAAAAGTCTTGGTGAGCCTTTTAATATCAGTTGATTCTTCAACAACATGGTGGTTAGAATCTCTGTGTGCCCTCTCCCCACCCCAATCCCCCAACCCCCCGGGAAAGCTTTTGACTCTCCAGAAACTTAGCTACTAATTAAGACTACTGTTGACCAGAAGTCTTCCAGATAACATAAATAGTCAATTAATACATATTTTCATGTTGTGTATATTATCTACTATATTCGTACAGTGATGTAAGCTAGAGAAAAGAAAGTAGTATTAAAATTGTAAGGAAGAGACAATATATTTACAGCACTGTACTGTATTTATATACATATTAAAAAAATCTGTGTGTACCTGGACCCACACAGTTCACACCCCTGTTCAAGGATCAGCTGTATTTAACAAAATCTCTTGCTGATTTTTCCATCTTAATTCAAGTACTGATTTCTGCGTCCTTTCGAATGCTTTTGAAAAGAGCAGCAACAAATGATGGCACCCAGGTAAGAATGTTATTTTGCAGAGAGCAAGGTGACTGGGGACCATATTCATAGTCTACTGCTCAACACTAGGAAGGACTTGTGTTATGACTGGCGTGCTTGCTACCAGTCATTTCACCATGGTGGAAATACAAACACATTTTTATATAGGGCCCCGAGGTCTTTGAAAGAAAAGTGTCTTTATTTATGTTCGTTATGATCATTATGTGCTGGGATTATTTTCTCAGTAGGTGATGTCTGTTTTGCCCATATTTATGATGCAGGGGAGAAGGCATTTAATGAATTTCGAGAGTGTATTTGCCTGTAAAACACATCTCTCTTAGTATATTCACATGTAAATAGCCCTTTCATTTGTTCTCTTTGGTGACCTTTCTTCTTTGGGGGGTAGATCACAGTTTGTTGTTGTTTGCCATTTCCAAATGGGAGGATGAATGATAATAATGAAAGATTATGCAAAAAATCCACGTTTAAAATAATGTTGATATGCCACTTGTGTTGCAGGATAATTATAGTAATTTGGCTATTACTCTATATGGAGTCAGGAGTTAGTTGCTAGAAAACACGGTGATAGGGGTGATTCAGGGGGATTTTCATCCCAACAGGCTGTTTGATCCTGCTGACTTTTCTCTTGAAAATCAATTGCTTGTGGTGAATACTCTGAATTCCCCCTTGATTAAATCGGCTGCCGGTGGGCTGCACCCATTTGCACCGGGGTCAGTGTGAGCTCTGTGTCTGTTTACACAGGGTTTTTGACAACTCTTAAAGTATCATGGACCAAATTTAATCTAAGCAAAGCAGCTAAGGAAGCAATTACTAAAAATCACAGTCTTTGCAGATGACAACAAACAAAGGAAAATGTACTAATTCTAAGCCCAACATGAAGCCAGTTATTTTGCTACTGGGTTGCAAGCCCCTTCTCTACTGCATGTTGCTCTGGCTTTTGGGGTTTTCAGTCTTCAAGGAATGCATAACTAGCTCAGTGGAAGACCTGGGACAGTCACCTTGGAAGCTGGCTCTGACTTGAGGTTTGTTTTTGACAACGTTCTCTTTTCCCCTCCAAGTTATGAATATATTCAGATTTTCTATTTTTTTTTTTTTGAATCAGCTTTAGGAGATTAGATTTGTCTAGGAAAGCATCACTTCATATAAGAAGATTTAAAAATTATTAAAGTTATGTGTGTGTGTGTTTATCTCCAGTGTGTATGTACATGTGATGTAGGAAGGACCTTAGGGTTTGAAGCCCATGGCCAAGAAAGAATTCTTGAGACGTCTTTGATGCAAAAAGGTAATTTAATTAAAGCACGAGGACAGGACCCGTGAGTAGAAAGAGCTGCAGTGGGGTCATGAGGGGTGGAGGTTATATACCTACAAGTTGGGAGGGGGTTTAGAGATAGTGAAAGTCCCTAAGGAATTTTGGAAAACAAGCTCTTAGGACCTTGAGGGGATTTAGCTATTGTTGGGAAAAGGTCATTTATTACTGTCTAATAAAACCTTGATCATGAGACCTTAATCGTTAAGACCTTAATCATAAGATGTATATCGGTGGGCCATATGCTTGGGGGATGATTGCCAACATGTATCTGGTGAGGGGGTTAGAGATAAACAAAATTTCTAAAGGAACTTTTATATGCTAAAGTAGACTTACAGGATCCTGGGGGAAGAGAGGCTCAGGCTAAGATTGCCTTTGCCCTTAGCAAAGCATTAACACCAAGGCAGTTGAGTTGCTGGAGGAATGTCCGTCTGCCTGTTTCAAGGACTTGTCAGTGGGCTCTAAGTAGTAAAGAAATTTAATAATTTTTTCTTCTGCCTTTGTTTCCCACATCGCAGACATATATATATGTATGTTTGCCAGACATATATATGTACACATGCATACTATTAAAAATTATTAAATAAAAGTTTATTTAACACTTCATGAAGTGGATTATATTTTTTTGGAGAACTATAATATGGGGCAGTAGCTTTTACAGAATAAAGAATAAAGAACAAGGAAGAAGAAAAACAAAATATATCTGATGGGCTGGGATGGACCACATAGCCTTGTTTGGGGTAAGAAAACCCAGAGTTGGTTTGGCTTTTGGGGATTGACTGACTGGATATACTTCCTTTTTGGTCAAGTGGAACACTTTAGGGACAAGAAGATTATATAAGTGTCAGTTTGCTGATGGGGCACCCCAGTAGTGTAAATATGTGTGTGTGTGTGTGTATACATACACAATATTTTACATTATATATAATTATTATAATTATTAAGTTATAAATAACATATTTATATTTACTTGGTTTTCAGTTTCTATTTATATATGTCTAACTCCATGTGGAAAAAGACTTCTGATTTCAATCTTGAAATAGTTTAGAGAAAAGAGAAACATAAATCACAAAGCAAACTATGAAAAAAAATTTATCATAGGCATGAGAAAATATTCAGCTTTCCTAAAACTGAAATGCACATAAAAACCAGAGATCTTTTTCTCCCACTTTTTTGCATACTAAGTTATAAGTATGTATTATAATTAAGATACTTCCTCCGGAGCAAGGAGCTTATCAACTAGTACTTCAGATTTCTGACAGATAGAAAGGTTGGCTGATAGAATACTCTGGAATACAGGGTAGAAATGGTTTCTGGGGGCACCTGGGTGGCTCAGTGGGTTATTCAACTCAGGTCATGATCTCAGGGTCCTGGGATCAAGTCCCACAGGGACTCGATGGGGAGCCTCAGTGGGGAGCCTGCTTCCTCCTCTCTCTCTGCCTGCTTTTCTGCCTACTTGTGATCTCTTTCCATCTCTCTCTCTGTCAAATAAATAAATAAAATCTTAAAAAAAAAAAAAAAGAAGAAATGATTTCTGTTCTTTGACTTCAGCTATAGCAAGTCTGAGGAAAGACTCCTCAGTCTGTAAAGAGATACACATTCTGATTAAGCTAAATGTGTATTTAGCTTAATCAGAATACTAAAAATGGATAAACAAATATCCAAATAAATAAGCAAATAAGTTTGTAAAACCCCAAATCTCCCACAGGAGAGGGATGGCTAAACTTGTGGGTAGCCACAGGAAGGCTGTACAGTAGCCTTTTAAAAGGTTACAAAGAGTGAAGGGAAATGATATAATCTCATGTGAAAAAAATCAATGCAAAACGAATTGAAATCTGAATAAAACTGCCTAAGAACCACATGCTATGAAGAGCCCTGGGAGAGAATGAATTAAAATGACAAAATTAACTGAGTCACAGAAATAAGACAAGGGCAATGCTTTTATTTCCTCCATTTTTTAAAATGTGAAAACAATCTTAAATTTACATAAAAGTTGACCATACTTTTTCTTCTAAACCATCTGAAAATAAGATGCTGACATCCTGCTTAGTCATTTGTGAATACTTCAGTGTGTGTTTCCTACAGAGGGACAGTCTCCTTTACAGCCCCAAACATCCATCAAGATCAAAGAATTAACTTGAACATGTTACTCCCAACTAATCCACAGTCCACAAACCTTATTCAAGTTCCCACATTTGTCCCAGTAATGTCATCCTTCTTGGCAGAAAGATCCAGTCCAGAATGACAAACTACCCTGAGTTATCTGTTGTCTTTCATTTTGGAACTGTTCCTCTGAGTTGCTTCTAATATGATGCGCTAAATACTTTAGAAGATGAATAGGCCCCTGCTTCTGTAGATTGTACTTGAATCTGTGTGTGTCTGCTGTCCCGATGAGATTCAAGTTGTGCTGAATCCCGATGAGATTCAAGTTGTGCACACCTGGGAAGGCTATCACAGAAGCAACTGGGTTCTCACTGCGCCATATCTGGTATTACAGACTTTTGGTCTGTCCCATTACTAATGGTGTGTGGTCGCTTTGATCATTTGATTGAAGTGGCTCTTGTAGGTGAAGAATTAAGATTGTTTTAGCTTTTTCTAGCTGGTACAGAGACCTATAATAATTTCGCCATTCCTGATCTCTATATTGATTCTGCCCTAATTCACATTTGGAATTAGCAGCTTTTGCTGATGCTATTTTAGCCCTCTCATGGAATTTCAGCTTTGCTCTGCCCAGCATCAGCACAGGCACTTGCTGCTGCCGCAGATGTCTCCTGGGGTAGGTAATGATCTCGGTGTCCCAGTGAGTCAGTCCCTGTGTGAAGCATCTGTGTCTAGCCTCCAAAACTGGCTGCTGTGTGGTCCATTGACTCTGCTTGTAGCCAAAATAGGCTTCACCCTAGTGGGCACTACTGTCTCCTCTAACTAGGGACAGTGAGGACATTGATAAATTTCTAGGAGCGTCATATAATCCCAGAAATATTTACGTTAATAACATTTACCCACACAAATATAACCTAAGGAAAGTTAGACATCTCTTCTTATTTAACAGCACTTTTTATTATTATCCTATTCAATGTATCTAATTTTTGATATCTCTCACTTTGCAAGGAAAAGAACAAGTCCCTTGAGATTTTCCAGGAACCCTCTGGGAAGTCAGTTAAGGATCAGGATTTTACTTAGGATTCAATTTTGGGAAGGCATAATGCCAAAAGTTGTCAAATATCTTAAAAGGTTTGAACTCCTGATGTTATAGGATTACAGGTTGCTGTGAAAAAGTACTGAATTACTGGGATACCTTGGGTCAGTTGGTTAAGTGTTGGCATTGTGCTCAAGTCCTGATCCCACGGTCTTGGGAGTGAGCCCTAAGTCAGACTCCCTCCTCAGTGGGAAATCTGTTTCTCCCTCTCCCTGCAACCTCTGGTGTGTGCTCTCTCTCAAATAAATAAGATCTTTAAAAAATACTTAATTACCTATTTAAGCAAAGTAACTACAAATAACTCAGAAGTAACTACAGGAGATAACATAGTTATAACAAACAAACAAACTTGCCTTAAGACATTTTAAAACCCGTTTATCCATGGGGCACCTGGCTGGCTCAGTCTGTGGAGGGTGAATCTCTTGATCTTGGGGTTGTGAGTTTGAGTCCCATGTTGGGTGTAGGGATTATCCAAAAAAATAAAATCTTTAAAAAAATTTTAAAAACCCAGTTTATCTGATTTCTCACATAAACTTGCCAGTCACCTCAAGAATAATAATTTTAAAGATTTTTAAAAACAATTTATTTGACAGAGAGAAAAAACACAAGCAGGGGGAGTGGCAGGCAGAGGCAGAGGCATAGGGAGAGGGGGAAGCATGCTCCTCACTGAGCAGGGAGCCTAATGTGATACAGGGCTCCATCCCAGGACCCTGGGATCATGACCTGAGCCTAAGGCAGATACTTAGCTGGTTGAGCCACCCAGGCACCCCCAAAATAATAATTTGAGATCTTGAATGAGATTGCTTTGAACCTATAGATCGGTGTGTGTGTGGGGGGGGGGGGAGATTTGACATCTTTACAATGTAGTAAGATAACTAATCTATGAACATAGTATATTCCTCAATTTATTTCTATCCTCTTTTCACAAGGTTTTATACTTTCTGCAACATATGCTTTTCATATCTGTTGTTAGATTCATTCCTAGGTATTTAATATTTTCACACTTTTGGAAATTTTATCTTTAAAATTTTTTGTTTTCAAATTGTATATTGCTATTACGTAGAAATGCAGTTTGTTTTGGATATTGACTTTATATCCAACAATCTTTCCACACTGATTTATTAATTCTGTAAATTTATCTGCAGATTCTTTTGTAATTTTTTTTGTATAAGTTTTTAGTTCTTATTTTCCAATGCTTATTCTTTCTATTTCTTTTTCAGGCACTGATTAATAACTTGAATAGAAATGGTGTTAGCAGGCATCCTTTTGTTGTTCTTGATATGAAATGGAAAGCTCTGAATATATTACCATTAAGGATGGTTTTGTGAATACTCATTATCAGATTAAGAAAGTTTCTGTATTTATGGTTTGCTAAGAAATTTATCAAGAATGGTTTTAATTGAACTGAATTCTGTAAATACTTTTTTTCTGTATTTGCTGAGTTGATCATATGATTCTTCATTTTGTTAATGAAGTAAATTACGTTGATTAATTTTTTATGTTAACTATTAGTAATAGACTTCTTATTCTTTTTACAAAGTGCTGGATTCTTTGCTAATGTTTTATTGAGGATTTTTACGGCGAGAGTGGTCTGTAACTTTCAGTTCATGAGATGTCCTTGCCAGATTTTGAAAATGAGGCTCTTTTGACCTCATAAAACAATTTGAGGAGTATTCTTCCTTCTTCTATTTTTGGGTTTATGCAAAGCTAGAGGTATTTATTCTTTAAATGTTTTATAGGATTTGCCAGGGAAGCTGTCTAAACCTGGTGGGCTTTTGGGGGGAAGGTTTTTTTTTTTTTTTTTAATTGCAGTTTCAATTTTTTGAATGTTGTAGAACTTCTTTGTCTATTTGATAGTTTGTAATTTTTTATCAGAACTTGTACATTTCTTTTACATTTTCAAATACAGTAGGATAACACTGAAGCCATTCTTCATTTTTTCCCCCTATTACACTTTTACTATTCATAAGCTCTGTAGTGACACTGCCTTTTTCAAAATTGCTGACCTTGATTATGTGTACTCTCCTGTCTCAAACAGTCTTGCTAGTGGTTTGTCAATTTTATTAGTCTTTCCAAAGAACAAATTATTAGCTTGTTTGGTCCTACCTATTTTGTGTTTGTTACTTATTTTATTTCTGCTCTTTTCTTCATTTCTTCCTTTTTATTTTTGGTCTTATTTTGATGTTTCTTTTCCTCTCTCACGATGGAGCCTGAACTCATTGAGTTTCAGGGTTTTTTATTTCTTTTGTTTTCCTTTCTTTTCTTATGTGAGTGTTTAAATTATAAACATTCTTCTCTGCTTGGCTTTAGCTGCAGCTCACAAGTTATGTACTGTATTCATTATCAGTATTTTTGAAATTTCACTTTATTTTACTCTCTGGCCAAATTGTTTAAGAGAATTATTTATTCTCAAACATGTGGGGGATATCTTTTATCTTTCTATTAATTTTATTGTGGTAAGAACACTTAACACGAGAACTGCCTTCTTAAGTTTTTTAAGTATCCCATACAGTTTTGTTAACTACAGGCACAGTATTGTTCATCAGATGTCTAACACATATTCATTTTGTAGAACTGAAACTTTACCCTGTTGGCTAGCGGCGCCCCATGACCCCCTTCTCCCATCCTAACTACCACCGGTCTGCTCTGTGCTTCTGTGAGTGACTATTGTAGATACCTCCTCTAAGTACAGTCACGTAGTATTTGTCCTTGAGTGACTGCCTTATTTCATTTAGGAAAATGTGTTCTAGGTTTATCCATGTTGTTACACACTACAAGATTTCTTCTTTTTCAAGGTTGAATAATATTCTGGGGTGTGTGTGTGTGTGTGTGTGTGTGTGTGTGTGTACGGCACCTTTTCTTTATCTATTTGAGGTGTTCCAGTTATCTTTTTATTATTGCGTGTTAGCTTAATTGCACTGAAGTTAGAGAACCTAACCTGTGTGATTTTAATCCTTTAAACTTTGTTGAACATATGGTCAAGTTTTGAAAATATTCCTTGAGTCCATGAAAAGAGTATATATCCTACAGTTGATAGGTGCAGGGTTTTTCATAAATTAGTCACATGTGATAATGAAGTCCAATATTTTATTCTTATTGACGGCATCACTTATTTGATCAATTAATGAGAGATGTGTTAAAAATCTCCTGCTTTGATTGTGGTTGTACTGATTTCTACTCATAGCCTATCATTTTTCATTATATATTTTGAATCTCTGTTATTAGGCATATAATTTTTAATTCATTATGTCTTCTTTGGACTTAAAAAAAATCAGTTATGAAGTATCCTCTTCACCTTTAGTGATTTTTTTTTTGCCTTAAAGTCTACTTTTTCTGATTTTAATATGGCCGTAACTACTTTCTTTGATTCATATTTGCATACCTTCTCTTTTTCCATTCTTTTATTTTCATTCTTCCTATTTCCTTATATTTTAGGTGTATAACCAGCATAGAGTTTAATTTTTGGTTTTAATCCAGAGGGACAACTGCTGTCTTTTAATTAGAATATTTAATTAGAACATTCATATTTAATGTCCTTATGGGTTTATATCTACCACCTTACTTTATAGATGTCTCCTATGTTTTTATGTTTCATTACTGGCATTATTTATTTGTGTCTTTTCCTTTATTAATCTTACCAGTGTCAATTTAATCAGTATTTTTAAAGAACCAGACTTAGGATTTGGTTGAGTTTCTCTGTTATCTTTTGAGGTTGCATCAGTAATCCATTACCACAATAGTGCTACCAGCAAACAGCCACAAAACCACAGTGGCCTGCCACAATAAGCATGTTTGGCTGGCTGATAAAGCTGGGTTCAGTTAGGCAGCTCTCCTGATCTTAACTGGGTCTTCTCACATGTCTGGGGTCGGTTGCCTTTTGGCTGATTCAGGCTGGCCTTGACTCTGCTCCATGTGCCTCTCATCCTTTTAGTAGGCTAGATTAGGCATGTTCTTATGGTGACCACAAAGGTGCAGGAGACCAAATAGAAACACACATGGCCTCTTGAGGTTTAGGCTTTGGACTAACATATGTTATTTATCTAAAGGAGGTCACATGGCTGAGCCCAGAATCAGAAGGATAGGATACTACATAGCAAAGGGCCTACATCCAGGGAGGGTGAAAAATCAGCATCATCAATTCAACTCTTGTTCACACAAAAAAAGAGATAATGCTGATGATTTTTATCATGGCCTTTCTCCTGTCTAATTGGAGATACAAACTCCAACTTAGCCTGGAGAAGGCTAAAACCTAGAGTCTCATCTCAAGACAGTGATATGGGAATTACCAGGACACGAAGCTCAAGTTGATCATACTGTATAGCTTGGAGTCTGCACTGCAGTCCAGTGGGGAGGAGATTCCTTGAAAAACAAGAAAAAAGCCCTTTATCCTCCTTTCATGCAGCCTGCCTAGTGTTTTCCTTTGTATCATTGTGAACTTTATCATCAGCCTCTTGCTGTTCATTCCGCCATTCAGTGAATACTGAGTACTTCCCATATACCAGATTTTAGGAGTCTAGTCTAGTACTGGTGAGTCTAGTACTGTCTAATGGCAGGATAAATAAGCAAGACAAATTAATTTACAATAAGAGAAGTGTTTTGAAGGCTAGAAAATTGTGGTGGGACCCCAGCAGAATTATACTTAAGTTATCTTGAGAGCATCAGCTTAGAATTCACAGGAAAAAAAGCTTTTGAGTCAAAACTTCAAAAACAAATTGGGTCTTTCTAGGTAAATAAGCAGAAAGATTTTCCTAACAGAGGGAACAAAATGTGCAAAATAAGGAGGTATTAGAAGCCATCGCTTATTAAGGGAAAGTACAAGTTCAGGGTTGCTAGAGCATGAAGTGAGGGATTGACAAGAGATGAAGCAGGACAGGGGATTGAGGTGATATAATCAAGATTTCGTGCCTTGCAAAATAGTTTAGATTAATCTAGTCACAACATAATGGATGGTGTTCTATTGGGAATCTTTAATTAGAAAGGGAAGCATGATCAACTTCTAGTTCACGGGAAGACTTTCCAATGGCCACTACAGTGTCCAGGAAAGAGGTGAGGAGGGAACAAATAAAAAAAAGAGATATTTTGGAGAATTAATGGAATTTCATGTTTTACTGCATCTGGAGAAAAGAAGGTTTATGGAAAATGAAAAATCAAGGATGACTTCAAAAATGAAGTGGATAGTAGAACCATTTTGCAAAGTGGGAATAACAAGAGTGAATGAATTATATGGGGAGATGCTGTGTATTTGGATAAGTTGAGTTTTATCTTCCCAATAAGCATTTGAATGGATACACAGCACTCCTTCAGGGACAGGTGCCTTTTGAGGTAGAGTGAAACATTACCTCTCAAAAGATGTCCACATTCTAATCTCTGGAACCTATAAATATTACCTTAGTTCTGGAAAAAGGGTATTTGTAGGTGTGATAAAGGATTGCTAGATGAGATTATCCTGGGTTGTCAAAGGGACCCATCAAAATGGATGGATGCCATCAAAAGTGTCCTTATGAGAGAGAGACAGAGGAAGGTAACACAGATAGGAGGAGGCTGTGACCACTAAGAGGTTGGAGTGATGGCCATCTGGCAAGGACTGCTTGGCAGTCACCATAAGCTGGAAGAGAGAGAAACAGCCTCTCTCCTAGAGCTTCTAGAAGTAGTGTGTCCCTGCCAACACCTTGATTTCTGCTCAGGGTTACTGATTTTGGACTCTGGCTTCCTGAACCATGAGAGAATACACTTCTATCATTAAGCCACCAAGTGAGTGGTAATTTGTGACAGCAGCTCCAGCAAAGTAACATAATTGCAAAGACCACAGGGCCAGAGAAAAACCAAGGAAGGAAAATATACCAGGAAATAAGGATGTCTTCACTCTTCAGCAGAACTCCTAGTAAGAGTTGTCTGCTCATTATTTCCATTCTCTTTTATTGTCTCAAGGCTACTTCTTAGCCTTCAGGTCTCAAACTAAATGTTTGGAAAGACTTCGACCACTCAATCTAAAGCAGATCCTAGGATACTTTCTTTTCTTTTCTCTCTTTTTTAAAGATTTTTATTTATTTATTTGACAGAGATCACAAGTAGGCAGAGAGGGAGGCAGAGAGAGTGGGGGGGAAGCAGGCTCCCCGCTGAGCAGGGAGCCTGATGCAAGGCTCAGTCCCCATGAGCCAAAGGCAGAGGTTTAACCCACTGAACCACACAGATGCCCCAGATCCTGGGATATTTTCTCTTGCCATCTATCATAACTTAGTATTTTCTTGTTCATTTACTCACTTGCTTTGGTTGTGGAAGATCGTCTTGTTCATTGCTGAAATCCCCAGAATGTTAATGTCTAACAGATGGTAGGTGTGAAATACAAATTTTTAAATGAATGAATGAATAAACGAGCACTCACTGTGCTTTGTTCATATGTCTGCTTTAGCACCTTTCACACTGTGAGATAGGGGTGTGTGTGTGTGTGTGTGTGTGTGTGTACTCTGATCACTTGTGAGCATAGAATAAGAGGGGCTACATCTTATTCATTATTTACTTTTGAGTATCTCAGAGTGCTTGCTGCTCTTTGTTCTCCACTGAAGTTTAGTTGAATGAATGATTTAACTTGCACCTCTAGTCTTTCCCCTTCTTAAAATTGCATGACTTAAATTCATTCGGCAGGCTTTTTTGAAATCATCCATGATATGCTAGTAATAAACAAGAATGGCTATTTTGTAGTATTTTGGAGATAGACATTTTCACTTTTATAATTGGACATTTTAAAAATCTTGATTGCATTAGTAACGCATGTAACTGTCCTCCTTTAAAAAATTAAAATAAGGTCCTTAGAGTTGAGTTCCCACTGAACCACATCTAACCCTGATTCTTCCTCTCCTCCCCAGAAAGAGCCATTGTAATAACTTTATTATGTGTCTACCCAGACCAGTTGTTTATACTTTTATGTGAAGTCCATGTATTCATGTATTCATAGATCCATTTTGTGGTAGTGGTTTTTGTTGTTGTTGTTGTTAATATAATGGTGTCTTTGGGAATATGTGATGTTTTGAAATTTACTTCTTAATTCTTTGAGATTTAGTAATGTGGGCACACTGAGATCTAGGACACTCCTTTTACCTTCTGGGCAATATTCCATCATGTGGAATGTGTCACACTTGTCCTTAGATGGACATGAATGTTCTTTCTGTTATTTTGATATTGTAAAAACTGCTGCAGTAAACATCCCAGTGCATGTCTCCTTGGACCCCTTGCCAGGTTCCCCCAGGCTCTGTTCCTGGACTTGTTCTTGCTGGGCTTGGAAATACTCACATGTCACCATGGTTGTGGACAAACCAGTGATCTTCCTCCAGACCTTTTCACAGCTCTCTCATACTCAGTGTCAGCATTTTAAGCTTCTGCCAGTGTGATAGGTATGAAAGGAGATACCGTTTTAATTTTATTTCTCTGAGTATTATTGAGGACGAACACTTTTGTATGTTTATTGGTTGTTTACATTTCCTGGATCTTCATTGCCTTTGCCTAATGGGTTATTTCTCTTTTCTGTAATTAGATTGTTAGTCTATTTTCTGTGTTGCCAATATTTTCTCCATGTATCTAATTTTTTAAAAATTTCCTTTTAGGGCACTTTTGACAGACTTTTTAGGTTTTGATGTGGTTGAATAGGTTTGTTAACTAATTGGAATGAAAATGAAAACTTTAAAAAAGTCTGGCACATATACAAGTAAATAAATAAAAATATTCTGCCCTTTTTCAGATGGATTTTTAAGGAAAAATTTCTTCACCCTCAAGATCATAGAGGTAGTATCCTATAAGTTAAAAAAAAAAAAAAAAAAAACCCTTTAGGCTGTTAACATATTTGCAAGCGGTTTTTGTGTATTATATGAAACAGGGACCCAAATTAATTTTATCCCATATGGTGAGCCAGCACTATTTATTTATTTGTATGGTTTATTTTTTCTCCCCCAATGTGAAATGCCACCTTTAACATGTATCAATAATTTTATAATTGTCTGGCTTTTTTCTGGAATCCGTTCTGTTTTATTACTTGAATAATCCACGGTTCTAGTAACTATGGCTTTATGTCTTAATATTCATTAGGAAATTTAGCCCACTCTTTGTTCCTATTTCTTAAAATATTGTTATTGATTATTTCTTAAAATGTCTTAAAAACTATTCCTCCATATTTACGCTTTTAGAATCAATTTATTTCATTTTGCAAGAAAAAGTCTTGTTGGGAGTTTTGACCTATATTTAAAATAAATGTTAAACCCCAACAGATTGTTTACTCTTTTTTATTCCTAAAACCACCAAAATGTATTTGTTAGCTTTTCCTGTGTATTGCTGCAATCAGATAGAGCAGGGCAGACCCAGGTCTTGTGGGACCTGGAGTAGATACAATCTGAGAGCCCTCTTTAAGAAAACAAATGCAAAATTATGAATGCAGTCATAGGTGCTGTGTCTTGGGAGGGGCCTGTACTGGGTTGGGGGAGGTACCATATCTCTAGCATTATTAGCCTCATAGTAAACCCATGCCATGTAAGCAATCTCAAAAACAGAGAAAGTCCTAGCAAATGGTGCCTCTACCCTGACTCGTTTGTAACTTCTAATCTATATAGGTACTGTAAGGAATAAAATAACAATTAAATTTGCAGCCTCAGTCATGTTTTCAGTTGTGTGTTATATAATACCAGTGCCTTGACTTTTCCCTGGAATAGCACCTCACATTTGAGGATCTCAGTACGCACTATGAACATTAACTAATTAAACCTCACAAAACCCTAGAGACATGAGAAAGAAAGATACAGCATCACCTCGCCCAGTTCTGAAATGCAGCCGCCTCTGGGGACCAGCGTGGCAGCTGCTTACTAATAAACTGCAATAACCCCACGACCGTTTAGCCAAGACAATTAGCTGTTGCAGTTGGTAATTGTCTCAAGAACATTAGACTGTCAGTGATGTCAGCAGGATTATCCATTCATTACCAATGAAATCCATTTCTTAAGGTCTCTTACACATTTTTAGTTAAGTTTGTCCTAATTATAAAAGAAATATATGCACAGGGAAGGTGTAGTGTTTTTCTTTTAGTGGCTTTTTTGGGTAGTTCTTCAAATGTAAGACAAAACAGGAAAATCTATGTTAAAAAAATAAAGCAGAACTTAAGAGTAAGGAGTTATTGATAGTTGTTTTGTTGTTGTTGTTGTTGTTTTTTAATTCAAAAATTTTGCTGTTGAGCAAAAACACATCAGTGATGGCAGGAGACAGAAGAACACCTGCCTTTCAATGGTATATTGGCTGGACAGAGAAGTGGGGGAAACGTCTGGGTGCTGGGAATGCTTTAGGTATTTATTTGAGTGATTAGTACGTGGGAACAAATATGTGTAGAAGTCCATGCATTTTTATTGAATACATGTTAGATCAAGAGAGCAAATTAACATTAAAAGCATGTGGCTCTTCTCATCATGAGGACATCAGAAACCCCATATAGCTTTCTGAAAAGTTTTGCAGGAAGCAGGACATATTCAGGAACTAAGACACGATACATTCCCTCAAGCATGTTTCTTCAGGAGAGGAATTCTAGGTCCTTTGCTCCTCTCACCAGACATTTTCTCCCTTTGCCAAAAGAGCTACCCATGACCCAGGGAAGTGATTCTCTCTCCTTGTACCTCCAGCATTACGGACCTCTTCATCTATGCCCATTCCATGTCCCTGGCCATCCAGTTTTTCTCTTAGGATGTCATTCTGTTTCACTTGGCTCCATCTTTGCCAGAAGCAGGCATAGGGCATGCATAATCTGGGAACTTGGGGTGGAGTCTTTGCCCTGGCTGGCCCAGTGGGAGAAGAAGAAGTCCAAAGGATAGGCCAGCTCTGGCCTCTCCACAGCATCTGATTGTGACCATCAGAGAAAAGAAGACGGAGGGGCAGGCCTATGCTGGCAGTGTGCAGGGGCAGCCCTTGGGCAAGAGCATCCTCATGTGGGGGCAGCTGTGAACAGTTGTCACCGCTGAGAACCCTCCAGCGGAGCAGGGGACCCAGAAGGAAGAGGTGGGAGAGAGGAGGGAGAGGGAACAGGGAAGTGAAGAGAGACTGATAAGAGAGAGGGGGGCGGGGGGGGGGGCGCCTGGGTGGCTCAGTGGGTTAAGCCTCTGCCTTCGGCTCAGGTCATGATCTCGGGATCCTCGGATCAAACCCCACATCGGGCTCTCTGCTCAGCAGGGAGCCTGCTTCTCCCTCTCTCTCTGCCCGCCTCTGTCTACTTGTGATCTCTTTCTCTCTGTCAAATAAATAAATAAAATATTTAAAAAAAAAAAAAAAGAAGAAGGGGGCTGGGGGCAGAAAGACCCGAAGAAAAATACGAAGGCCCAGAAGGTCGAGAATGCGAACTGAGGAAGGAGGAGAAGGAGGAGGGGGAGAAAGAGCTTTGTGGACCGAAGGGGGAAAGTTTCGTTCCTACTGTAATTATTACTGAAAGTTAAAGATGTGAACACTAGCCTGATTATTGCCTTTCCAGAACATAGTAAAACAGTAATGCTCAGCTCCAGTTTCTCTTGCTTAGAAAGTCGAGAAGTAGAAATAGCAGTCACTGTCAGATTGCATGCTAGAATATTTTCAAAAGAAGGAAAAGCAGCCCTTGTGCTAACCAAGCTTCAGTGTCCAGAGAGCACTGACATCGTTAATTGTGATCTTTCCCACCTTTGGCCTTTAAATCATTTCAAAGTCTGTGGCCCAGAAAGTTGCTAATCAGTTGTTTGTAGACTTTAAAGGGGGGCTCCTATGAAAGGAACACTGGCTCAGGAGCTGCAGAGGGTGAGAGCCCCCCTGTGGGCCGGGCCAGGCCCCAGCCCATGACTGGCATCATGTTTCCCCCATAACTCTATAGGGGCAGGTATCAATTTGTCTCCATCACATGCCTAAGGGCCCTAACAGGTCAGAATTGGGGTGGGCTCCCCATCCTGTGGTACTGTCCTCTGCTCTGTCGTACTTCAGATATGCCCCAGGTAAGAAACACACAAGTTTACCATGCTGTCTTCCATGTCCCGCGGCTCTGCAGATGTTTATCATCTATTTTCTGTCCTTATGCCATTCTCTCTCTCAAAGATGCTGAGCTTGGTACTAGCAACCACAGTCCCCCGAAAATAGTTGAGGAGCCACGGGAACCTGTTTCTCCACAGGCCATGGAAGGCACTCAGGTAACAGAGGTCACTCACCCATGCCTGGGGCCCTGGGGCAGGTGTGGGGGCTGCTTGTGTTGTGGGGGGCTGGCTCATGACCGAGTTCTGATGCCTGCTGTAGACTAGTCCTCACTAGTCCTCAGACCGGGGGTACAGCAGGCTTGGAGGGTGTTTATAACAGGGAGGGTGCCCTGGGTGCGTGTTTATAACAGACAGATCAGAGCTGCATCGCTGGCTTCAAGAATACGGGTCAGAATGGAGTTTCATCCCTTCTCCTCCTTTTTTCTCACCGTTCCTGATTCCAGGAGGCTGAGGCAGATAAAACTGCTCATTTAAAGCCAGGTAGACCATCCAGACCTATTGAAGAGCCTTACATGCTGCCCGCATACTCACACGAGGACCTATTTCCCTATTTTCCTTCCTGCCTGATCGGGCTTGGAAGCTAACAAGATGCCCTCCACAGCTTCCTGCACAGCCGCTGGCTTCACTTGTCTCTGCCTGGCCTCAGCAGGAGCCCCGCCACCACCTGCACCTTCCTGTTGCCAAGACTCTGCAGGTGCTGCTGCTGCCCTCACCTAAAGAAGGGGTAAACCTGCAGCAACAGGGGCCACAGTCAGCCGTGTAATAGATTATGTAGGATTTGGCAGACAAGCCAATAGATCCAGTCCTGTGTTCCAGCTCTGCCAACTTCTAACCGCTGATGGGTTTGCAGTAATATGAATGCCCACATTTACTGGGCTCTGGGTTTTCACATGCTCCTGCAGAACCTCAGAGCATGTCTTTTGTGTCCTTAGGAACAAGGCCTCATGTAGGGGGTGGGACAGGAAAACAGGCTCACCTCCAGGCTAATGTTGTTGGCCTGGTCCTACATCTGCGTGTGGCCAGAATCCCAAGATGTGTTTCCCAACACACCTCCTTCAGCTTCTGGTCTGCCTGACTTCTCCACCCAGCTGGGTCCAGAACCCCTCCCTGAGCCCAGGATGGGGGGGGGCAGGTGCTGAGCCATTGCTTCTTGGAAAAAACAGTGTTCCTCCTTGCCCATAAACTCATGTAAATAAAATCTTGGGAAAAGGAGGATGGAGGGAAGACTTTTATCTCAACACTAGTCCACCTGTCTTGTCCTTCCAGATTTCCACACTGTCTCTATGAAAAATGTATTCTTAAACCCAAACGACAAAAAATTCCAACCTGTAGGTGGTTGGCTATTATATTTCAAGCGCTGATTTAGTCTCTGCATGGAGACTGGGCATGCACAATGGTCAGGCACTATGCTGTGTCGGAGGGTACTCATGAGACCAAAACACAACCCCAGCCTTCAAGAGCTAGTGACTTGCTGTGGGAGAGGAGAGCCTAATTCAGTATGTGGAAAGGAGGATGGGAAGCATCCCAGAGAAGGGGACCTTTTAAAGA
This sequence comes from Mustela nigripes, assembly GCF_022355385.1. Taxonomy (NCBI): domain Eukaryota; kingdom Metazoa; phylum Chordata; class Mammalia; order Carnivora; family Mustelidae; genus Mustela; species Mustela nigripes. The sequence continues at coordinate 96,228,058 of NC_081563.1, read as the reverse complement.
AGGTTGTATGACATGGATTAAGTTAAGGGAAATGAAGCTGATGAATGAAGTTAATGAAAAAGAAAAACTTAGTGCTAAGGGCTTCTGCTTTCGGCAAAGGCAGAGTAAGAGAGACTAGATTTATTCTCCTGCTGGAAAAACCAAAAAGTGGCCAAAATGTAAGAGATAGCAGTTTTTAAGACACTGCTTATCAGGTAACCAAGTAGAATGATGGGAGAGATGGGAAACAAGCCAGGCAAGTCCTCCAATTGCCCTGGCTTCTTGCCTTGAGAGAGTTTTAGGCCATGGCATGGGGCAGGAGAACCAAGTGGGAACCCAGTGGACTCCCTGAATTGAGGAGGCAGGTCTGTAAGTCTATGGAGACTAAAGCTGCTAAGGTCTACGGGACAGTATCAGAGAAGAAAGAGCTGCACAGGGAGAGGTATGAGACACCAACAGAGGGTTGTTCTTGAGTATTGAACTGAAGACCAATCATCATGTGAGGAACTAGTGAAGGTCAGGCTAAGGACAGAAAAGGATTCAAGTTCACAGTGCCCAGTGCTTATCCAAAGCTAGAAGCTCTGCCTGTTCCCATCAGCCAGACTGGAGAACCTTAGGGCTCACTGGAGAACCTTAGGGCATTGGAAGAGTGCGCAGAAGAGTTTTGCATCAGTAGTAAGGAATAATTAGCTCTAGAGAGAGCACTGCACCAGTTGTGTCTAACATATCTGTAGAGCAAGAACCAAAAGGATCAAACTGCTCCCAAGTGGCTGAGTTCCAGAACCAAGTTCAAGAATGAGTATAGGAGTACAAAATTAACTAGCACCCAACTAGGTTAAATTATAAGGTTTAGAATCCAAGAAGATATTACCAGGCACTGAAAAAAGCTGAGACTGTATAATGCATAAGATAGGATAACCAGTTGAAACTACCCTAGATCTGAAGCAGATATTAGAATTAGTGGATGAGAACATTGAAACAATTGTTAGAACTACATAAGTTCCAAAGTTCAAAGAGAGACATGAAAGATATAAAAACATCCCAAATAAAACCCCTAACATAAAAACTGCAATTCATGAGATGAAAAATACATGGAAGGATTAACTATAGATTAAACATCACAGAAAAAAAAAAGGTTAGTAAACTTGAAATAGAAATGAGAATTAAAACAATAAGAAAGATAGTGTATCAGTGAGCTGTGGGACAATATCAAGTAGCTAATATGTGTGCAGGTGGAGTCTATAAAGAAGAGGAGGGAGAGGTTGGAATGGAAAAAATATTTGAAGAAATGATGCCTATAAAGAAATTCTAAATTTTATGAAAACAGTAATCCCACAGACACAAGCTCAATAAACAGCAAGCACAGGAAACAGGAAGACAACTATACCAAAGCCCATCATAATCAAATAGTGGAAAACCAGTGATAAAGAGAGAATTTTAAAAGAAGCCAGAAAGGGGGAAAAGGCAAGCTGGGAACAGAGGAATAAAGATCATAGTTGCAGCAGATTTCTCATTGGAAACAGTGTAAGCAGTAAGACAGTGCAGTTGCATCTTTAAAGACCTGGAAGAAGATAAACTATCAACCTATAATTTTATACCCATTGAGTGTCTTGCAAAAATGAGAGTAAAATTTTAATCTGCACACAAAAGGTGAACAAATTCATTACCAGTGGACACATAACTACAAGAAATGTTGGAATCCTTCAGGCAGAAGAGAAACAATACCAGATGGAACTGTGGATCTACACAGAGGAATGAGGAATGGTGGCAGGATGGGTACACGTGTAAGATTTTGTTTTTATTATTTATATCTCTTTAAAAGATAGTTGATTGCTTAAATAAAATAAAAACAACATAGTCTGGGGCTTCTGGAAAATTTTAAAATGAAATGTATGACAAGAACAGTATAAAAACCAGGAGGGGAAAAATGTAAATTACTACTTGAGGTCTCTTCTGCCATACCTGATGTGGTATAGTATAACCTGAAGATAGATGTGATAAGGGGCACCTGGGTGGCTCAGTGGGTTAAAGCCTCTGTCTTTGGCTCAGGTCATGAACCCAGGGTCTTGGGATCGAGCCCCACATCAGGGTCTCTGCTCAGCAGGGAGCCTGCTTCCCCTCCTCTCTTTCTGCCTGCCTCTCTGCCTACTTGTGATCTCTGTCAAATAAATAAATAAAATCTTTTTAAAAAAAGATAGATGTGATAAGTTAAAGATGTAATCATAAACCCTAAAAAATATTGAAGTTACAAATCAAATACAGAGAGTTATACTTAATAAAAATACAGGAGAGAGAAAGTGGAACCATAAAAATATACAACTGGGATACCTGGCTGGCTCAGTTGGTAGAGTGTGTGACTCTTGATCTCAGGGTTGTGAGTTCAAGACCCATGTTGGGTATAGAGATCACTTAAAAATAAAATCTTTTATGAAATATATATATATAAATAATCCAAAAGAAGGCAAAAAGATGTAAAAAGGGTTTAAAGAGCAGAGGGACAAATATAAAACCAATAGCAGAATGGCAGACTTAAACCTAACAATATTGATAATTACATTAAATGTAATGTACATTGAATGTCCCAAAGATTATATAAGATTGGATGAAAATGCAAGACTCAATTATATGCAAACAACAAAAAATGCATTGTTTTAAAAAAAGATTTTATTTTTTATTTAAGAGAGAGAGAGAAAGAGAAAGCACAAGCAGGGGGAGGGGCAGAGGGAGAGGAAGAGGGAGAAGCAGACTCCTTAATGAAGTGTGTAGGCTGACTTGAGGCTTGTTCCCAGCACCCTGAGATTATGACCCAAACCAAAGTCAGATACTTAACCAACTGAGCCACCCAGGGACCCAAAAAATGAACTTTAAATACAAAGATACAATAGGTTCAAATTAAAAAGATACAGCATGTTAACACTAATGAAAAGAAAGCTGGAGTAGCTTTATTAATTTCAGACATAGTGGATTTCAGAACAAAGAATATTACCAGAAGTAACAAAATCAAGAGAATGTAACATCCTAAATATTTATGCATCTAATAGAATTCTAAAACACATGAAGCAAAAACTGATAAAACAAACAAATAAATGACTCTACTTGGAGATTTCAATATCCTCCCTTAATAATTGATGGAACAAGTAGAAAATCCGTAAGAATATAAATTTTAAGAACACTATCAACAATGTTGACCTAATTGACACTCAATAGAACACTCTACCCCCCAAATGACAGAATATATATACTTCTTCTGTGCACATGGAGCATTTACCAAGGTATACCATTTTCTGGGCCACAAGATAAATCTAAATAAAGTTAAAAGAACTTAAGTCATCTAAAGTATGTCTTCTCACAACAAAGACATTACAAGAAGATGAAATTCCAGGTTAATAGCTCTCATGAACGTTAATGGAAAAATCCTCAAAAAAACCCTGAGTAATCTGAATTAATACATAAAAAGGACAGTACATCATGACAAAGTAGGGTTTATGCTGGGAATGCAAGGTTAGTTTAACATAAAAAATCAGGGTCGCCTGGGTGGCTCAGTCAGCTAAACATAGTAACTCTTGATCTCAGGGTCATGGGTTTAAGCCTTTCCCTGGGCTCCACGCTCTGCATGGAACCTATTAAAAAAAAAAAAAAAAAGTGTAATTCACCATATTAACAAGATAAAAGATCACCTAATGTTTCTCTCAAAAATACAGGAAAGGCATTTGAAAATTCAACATTAATTCCTCATTAAAACTCTCAGAAAATTAGGAATCAGAAAGAACTTCTTCAATTTTTTAGAGCTATTTTTGAAAACGCTGTAGCTAACATCATACTTAATGATAGAAGACTAAATGCTTTCCCACCATGGTCAGAAGCAATGCAAGAATGTCTGCTCTCACTTCTTCTATTTAAATTACACTGGAAGTTCAAGCCAGCACGACAAGACAACAGGAGTAAAAGGCATCCAGATTGGAAAGGAAGAATTAAAACTGTCCTTTATTTGCGGGTATAACATAGTCATCTAGAATCTACAAAACAGCTACTAGAACTAGTAAATAATTTAGCCTCTTGCTCGATATATACAAAAATTAACATGCAAAGTTCAATTTTATTTCCATGTAATAACAATTAACAACCAGAAATGGAAATAAATGCCATTTACACTAGTATAAATATACAAAATATGAAGAGATACGCCTGACAAAAGATGTTCAAGACTTGTATGCTGAAAACCACAAAATGTTTCTGAGAGAAATGAAATAGGACCTAAATAAATGGAGAGAGATCCCATGCTCCTGGTTTTGAAGACTGGATATTGTCAAGGTGTCAGATCTTCCTCAATTGGTCAATGCATTCTCAGTCGAAATTTCAGGAGGAATTTTTCTAGAAACTGAAAAATTGCTTCCAAAATTCATGGAAAATGGAAAGGACCTTGAATAACTGAAGCAACTTTGGAACAGAACAGTTGTTGGACTAATACTACTGATTGCAAGGTTTGCTATATAGTTCCTGTCATTAAGCCCCTGTGATAACAATGCCAAGGGCAACAGACAGATTAATGGAACAGAATAGAAGACCCAGAAATAGACTCAGCCTATAATCTATAGTGACAAAAGGCAGACAACCGTTTGCGTGTGGTTGACCAAGTGGAACGGGGCAGGGAAGGGAGGGGTACTAGAAACACAGAAGCTTTGGGAAGTGATGTATATGCTCATTATTTTTATTGTGGTGATATTTTTACAGAGGCAGACATAGGTTAAAACTTTTCAAAAGGTATACTTCAAATATATACAGTTTATTGTCAATTATACCTCAATAAAGCAACTGGAAAAAAGACTGAGTGCAGCTTTCAAGTTATACAGAAGACTAAGAATAATGAAGTAATAACTAACATCTACAGGGAACTAGGAGGAACCGACAGTGTGCTAGCATCGCTCTATCTATCTGTCCTTATTTTATTCTCCTAACAACCTGGTCAGGTAGGTGCTGCTTTTAGCCCCTTTTTACAGATGAAGCTGTGGAGACTCCATGACTATCCCAAGCCAGTAAGCTGTGGAGGCAGGATCTGAACCCAAGGCAGTTGGTTCCAGAGCTGGGGCTCTGAACCACTCTAGGTGTTGATGAAATATCTTGCCTTTGTGATCCACAGGGGAGAATCACAGAAGAAGCCACAGCTGAGGAACTTTTGTCAGCAGTCCACAGCGGAAACAGTAGTGAAATGGAGGTAGGACTCGAGCACCGGCTGGTTGGCCCCACAAGGGTCACTATTCATTGAGTGTTGGTGGGCTTGCTCCTCTTCCAGGCCTCCCTGCCTCTCTCTACCAGCTCAGAGCTGCCACTTTTTTTAGCACTGATTCCCCAAAGCCTCCCTCAGTGAAGTGTTCCTCCACCAAGATATCCTTTGTTCTGTATCCTTTGTACAGCTTGGTCCTAGAAGCTATACTGTTAGAGATTCAGGCCAAGGGGTGGTAGAATCTTCTGCCAGCTGACACCTGTGGCCCACTTCTTCATCCTTTGCTGGCTTCCTTCTCCTTGCCCACACCTTCCTTTGTTGAACCTCCTTGGCCCTCTCTGGTGGGGTGTGTCCTCTGTTTCCTGCTAGAAACTCAAGGATTCAGGTCATTTGGCTGGGCTCTGTAGACCCTGCTCGGGATTTCAAATTTTTCCTAAGGAGCAGACGAGGGCTTTGAAAGTTGTAAGTGGGAGATTCACATGATGAGACACTCTCATGCCCCAGTGGTGAGCCCAGTTCTGAGCTTTCAATGGGTTCCCTGGTGCCTCTTCTGGGCTTGTGAGCCAACCTGAGAAGTCTGAAGAGCCCTTGACCAAACACGAAGTCAGGTCATCTCCACGGAGGACCACATTAATGGAGCACTAATCTCAAACATCGGAATTCTGAGAGAGGGCCAGATTTTGGTACCCCTTTCTTCTCCAGATTCTGAGCCATTAGGAAGTCTACATGGAAGTCAGCTGGGGGTAAAGGTGCCACTTGATGTTGGCCAAAACTGAACTGGGGGGAAAATGTTGGCCCTGTAACAAGTGTATTTCCTAGTTCCCCACCACTGAATTCAGTGTACACACCTGGCTGGAGGCGTCTTCACTGTTGGAGAGGGGTGTGCCCTGCTAGGCAGAGTGTGTGGAGGTCAGGGGAACTCATGCAGTCAGGAGCCAGATATGCTGCTAGGAATAGAGTGCATCAGGCAGGCAGGGGTCCATTTTCTGAATCTCACTTTAGCACCTGCCATGGGACCCCACCCATGTCTTTCTGGCACTGGTCATTCCTCAGTACCCGAGGATGGGAACTTCAGGTGCCTGGTTTTTTCCTGGCGCCGTGCCTGCAAGCAGGTCAGAATCTTTGGGGAACAGCCATCAGATAATGACTGAACATAGTTGGAGAAGCAGTACCTCAGTTTCTTTGCCTCTTAGGTGAGACAGCTCTGAGATGTATTCTCCAGGGTCTCCCGGGATCTCAGCAGGATCGAGCGGGACACTCTGCTTTGCTGTCCTTTCTTTCCTTGCCTCCTTTCCCCACTCTCCCTGCAGAATTTCCTCTCATCCCTCCTTAGATAAACTTAGCTCAGAGTTTGCTTCTGGGGACACCCACACCAGGGCACTGACTCCTCAGGCTCTGGGGAGGAGAGGAGGAGGCATGAAGCAGAGGGTGAGGCATGCTATACTTGTAAGAGGTCGCTATTCCTGTAGGACCCCAAACCAGAATGTGGATGTGGAGGAGGGGACAGGACGGTCCCTGCTGCATTAGACATACTGAACCCCCAGAGGGCCCCTGGGTCAACAAGGTAGATTGATGTCCTATGTTTATCTCCTCTCCCTTCTGGAAAAAAAGCCGCAGAAATGACAGTAAAGCAATAAGAAGGGGGGGCACAAATCCACAAAGACAACACGACTAGGAGAGAAGATATTGGACAGTGAGCCCTTTCAAAATGTTGAGAATGAAGAAAATCAATGGAGGAGTTTACACTGGCTTAGCACAGTGGAGAAAGCCTTTTCCTCCTGTGTCCACAAAAGGCCTGGGACTTCTGGAAGGAAGGGTAAAGACTGGGCTGAAGTGAGGGGTCTGACAGACTGCTAGCAGACAGCTCCTGGCCCGTCCACCATGCTCAAGTGAAGTAACTAAATGACCATTCTCTAGATAGATGGATGGAAACAGCTCCAAATTCAGGTTTAGGCTGCACTGTGTGAGGCTGTGTAATGGAGGAGAACAGAACAGACAGGAAAGTGGAACTCTCCATGTCAAAGGTAGAAACCCTGTCCTCTCCTGCTATCATGTTCTCTGAATGCCAGAAGCCAGGTCTTTGTAGAAGTTTTTCTTATCACGGTGGTAACAAATTACCATGAATGTAGTGGCTTAAAACAAGATAAATTTATTATTATATAGTTCTGGAGGTCAGAAACCCCAAACGAGTGCTAAGATCCATGTGCAGGCAGGACTCTGTTCCTTCTGAGGCTCTGGGGAGAATCCCTCCCTTGCCTTTGCCAGCTTCTAGAAGCTACTTGCATTCCTTGACATGTGATACCCTCATCTTCAAAGCTGGTAGCATCTTCCAGTCTCTTAACTCTGTCCTTCCTGCCTTCTTTTAAAATAAGGACCCTTCTGCTTATATGGGGCCCACCTAGATAACCCACGATAATCTCCGTGTTAGAATCTTGTGTTAAAATCTTCACTTGCATTAAAATCTTCACTTGTGTTAAAGTTAAAATCTTGTAAAATCTTCACTTAATGACCTCTGCAAAGTCCCTGTTGCTCTGTAAAATGCACAGGTTCCAGGGATTGGGCCATATATAGTTTGGGGGGCCACTGTTCTGCCTATCACAGTCTCCAAAAGATTGAGCACATATTCAGAAACATGGGAGTAAATGCCAAAGAAATGAGAAAGCTGAAAGGGCTAGCCAATAGGAAGAGGGATCAGCAGGACAGGGGACTCCTGATTTTCTTTATAAGGTTTTAGTGCTGATACTATTTTAATATTGGATGCATTACTTTGATTTAAAAGAACTCTGAGAAGGATCTCAGTATGAATCATTTTCCTCTAACTGAGCTGGAATACCTTCTTAGACACCCCTAAAATGAGGCTGGAAGGTCTAATGCCAACTTCCCAGACAGTTCCTGCCGGTTGGACCTCTCTGGGCTCCACCTCATCACCAAATCACCCAAACAGTCCCAAGATTCAAAAATTCTTATAGCACAAAATCACAGTGAAAATGTTTGGGGAGACAGGTGTTTTGCTTACAGAATTGAGAGGTATATAACCCTACCACACCCAGTGTTATAGTTGAAATGTGGATCCAATGGGAAAGACCAGTGGAAACCATTCCTTTCCTGACCTTCACACGAGGACGTCTTTCAATCCCAATATGAATCTTGAATATCTCTTTAGGAACATCTCATTGAAACTAGGCCTGGCTCAGGATGATTTGTTTCAGGTGAGACTGTCACATCCGGCCTAGGGAGACCAGGTAATGTAGACACGATGCCACCATGAGCCCATTAAATTGCAGAAAATGAATAGGATTCCTGCTTGGTCCCTCTTGTCTCCATGCTGTAGGACATAGAAAACCTCAGCCAGCAGTCCACTGTGTGTGATACAGATGGCCATGTCAGCTGTCTGAGCTTGGCATCCATTTCACTGCCCAAGGAGACCAGCAACTTCCGCCCCATCTACAAGGGAGCCTCAACTGCTTTTTGTATTCAGCTCTTTTGTATCGAGGAGAAATATGAAGCAAGGCAAGTACCGATCCCGGGTTGTCTGTTATATAGTAAGACTTTTCTTAAGGCAGTGGTGGCCTCACATTTTATTTGTATGGAGCCTGTGGTTTCCAAATGTGGCATCACATCCTAATTCCCTTGGTTTTTGTTTGTTGGTTGGTTGGTTTGCTTGCTTTGTGTTTTGTTTTTGTTTTTTTCTTTTTTAAGTCCAGATTTCTGGGCCCAAGTCCCTGAGGTTTCAGTCCATAAAATTTGAGCAAGGACCACAGAATCAGACTGCCCAGGTTTTGCCTCACCTGTCTAACAACAGTTGGGGATCTGGACAATCATCACTTATGTAACCACTGGCTGCTCTCCATTCTTTAAAGTTTGCATTGGCGGGAGGGGGAAGGCTTTGGATTTAGGTGGTTGCTTGTCTGGAGTCTCTTGGTTGCAAGTATCAGAAAATCCGACCCAAATGGGCTTTTAAAAAATGGAATAATTGCTTCATATCACAAAGGTTAAGTCTACTGGTGGGATTGATTTTTAATGTGGCTTGATTCAAGATGAGCCCATCAAGTTCCAATTTTCTCTCTCTGCCTCCTGCCTTTGGTTCTCTGCTGCTGGCCCCATTCTCAGAGCAGTGTCACTTCTTGGGACCAAAGAAAGGGGCAGTGGGCTGAGGCTTTGTACCAGAAGCTAGTGCAGATGACTTTGAGCCTGGCTTTCTAGTTAAAGCCCCATCGGACCTGATCAGTCTGGGCTCATTCCTGAGCTGATGGATGGGGCCAGGCCAGGACTTGATGACAGTTTAGTCCTTTGCCTCATGTTTCCCTCCCTCACTACCACCTGCAAATGTGGGGCTGGAGCCTTACACACATGTAATCTGAGGGTGCCTAGTAGGACACTGAACAGCATTCCAGGAGAGCTGCTAGAAGGAGGAGGCATGGTGCCAGACAAAGCCTGGGTGCCCACCAGACCACTCAGTCACCCCACTTCCTATCCCTGTGTGTTCAGTACTTCTGCTGTCTGTAGTCTAGAATGGACCTTTGACCTTGATGCCCAGATTCCACATCTCCTTTAGAATTCCCACTGACTCCACCATTTTATTGCACAGAACAATCTGGAAGAAGAAAAGGTCGGCCCATTTTGATAGACCAGAAGGTTCAGGGTATCCTTTGGATGACCAAGAGTGCTGCTAGACATTTCCTTCTTAGAGAATGTGTTTAAACATACTTCCAGTCTCTCAATCTCACTTAAAATGTTTTACTTGTACTTTTTTCCTTTTAAGTTTTCATATTCTTTGGAAATCTTAGAAGTTGAAAAGGGATGTCTTTATTTTACTTGCATGGTAGACATCTAAAAAGCCTATAAGCCCTTCTAGACTTGTTGTGTATATTTATTTTTCCCTGTGCATTCAGATATGGTTGTGCTTAGAATGTGACTTTTGAATTTTCAGACAGCAACTTGATGAACCATTATGGTTTACCTGTGAGTATAGAACCACAGGTGGTAAGAAAATCTTTTGCATGTAAAAGAGAAAAAGATCAGAATTGCTATAATAAACCCACATCTCTCTGACAGCTCTAACAAAAAAGGGAGAGATTATTTCACAGAATGACTGTTGAACCTCTTTGAATGCACAGGTTATTAATTATTATAATAAATGTGTTTAGCTATAGAAAAATATTTTACTACTGAAATATGAAGCTTATGATTTTCTGCAAGTTGATTAATGTTCAGCTAGACACAAATTCTGACTAGTGGTTGGCTATCACTGCCTGACAGGAAGAGAGCCATAAATCTTTTTTAAATATATACTGATACTGCTTTTGCTTGTGGGTCAGTGACAACGCTTACTGTCTTGTTTACAGGTCACTGGACTTTATGAATTTTGTTTTCAGTCTCTTCCCTGTAAGTACATGCTGAATTTTGAGTAATATAATTGGTTTTGCAAGCTAGAAAATTTATAGAAAAGCAAAATGCCATATTCACTGTCCAAACATGTACATCGCCATGAATGTTAAGGTTTGAATTGCTTTCGTTTTCTGAAAATAAGGTTGAATGACATATCATGAACTCTTCAAAATATTGATGTTTCTGTTCCCTTTAAATGTCCAATTTCTTTTAAGGATAGCTTTAACGGTGTTTTGTTAGAATCAGATCATTAATAGAATGCTGCAAGTACATGAAAATGTCAGAAACGACACAAAAGTGTATTAGACTGCCATATTACTTTATAGTTTACAGTGGCTCAGAGAATTCTGAAATCATTAGATTGCATTTCTGAGAGTAGGGCAAGTAGGAATTTGTGACCGATGTTTTGGTGGGCGTTGCCCGACACAGTGTCTGACATGGAAGAGGCACTCAACCCACTATGACAGGTTTGGCGAATGGGCCAGGCAAACAGACCAGTGCAGACAACATACTCCGTTCCTGTCCTCTGCCTCCATTTTTGATTCACTGTTGTCGAGGGGTGGAGATTCTAATCAACTTCTCACTTTATTGGAGGGAAGAAAGTGGAGAAGGAAGATGATTGAGGAAAAAATGGATTTTTACAAAGATGTTTTTCCTCCTTCACCTATCAGTTAAGTCAATAACTAGATTTCTTCACTTTGTTAATTACAAACAAAATACCTATTGTCTTATTTTTCCTGATACTCTTTCTACTGAGGCAAAAAACAAATATGGTTTAATAATGTTTCCTGAAGCCTATGTGATTATAGGTTGTATTTCCTCATTTTGTTAATATAATGAAGGCTTGTAGTAATGATCTCCATTGTTCTCGTAACTTTTGGGGATTAATTTTTAAGGCATTTTGAAGCTCATAAAGCAATGTAGATTATCCTAAGGTAGGATTTACAAAGCCAATTTCCCTCAGAGATGCCCCAAAGTAATTTTCCTGCATTTAAATTCACTCCTACTTTGAAGTCCAAATAAAGGCAGAGCTCCAGCATTACAAAAGTAATGCTGGCTTTAAAAAGGCAAAAGACACTTTTACAGTTTAATTCTGTTGTCTTTCAGACTATGTGGAAATAGGAAGAAAATACTTCTATTGTGCATCCTTAAATCCTTCAAATCAAGTCAAAGCAGTTCATTGTAGTCTCCTCCTCCCAGAGAAGTCCGCTGAGAGTTGGCACCCATTCCTTACTTTCAGCTTGAGTTTTTCAACAACTTGACTTTCAAGTTCCCCAAAAGGAACTGTGTTATTTTGCTAGAAAGAAGGAAGATAAGGTCAAACAATGATTCACTCCTTTGGTTTGCACTAACATCCCCAGGGCTTTGGATTAGCACAAGTAATGCCTTCACAGGGTTCAGGAGGAGGCGAGATCCCAAAGGGACAAATTAGCTCTGGGAAGAGCAAGCTACTCCTGCAGGCACCTGGCAGAGGGTCAAGTGGGTTGTGTGGAACACAGATGGTCTAGGGCAGCTCTGTCTGATAGACAACAAATTCTAGCCAAATAAGTAATCTAACTATTCTAGCAGCCACATTAAAATAAATAAATAAACAAAACAAAAAAGACACAGGTGAATTCGATTTTAATACTATATGTTATTTAACTGAATATGCCCCAAATTTAATCATTTTCGCCTGTAATCAGCATGAAAAGCTATTGAGATATTTTACGGTCTTTTCCCCAGTGTTGGATATCTGAAATATATTATTACACCTGTAGCACATTTCAATGAAAACACCACGTTTTTATCAGAAATACTTGATCTGTGCTTAGATTTCATAAAATTTACAGTTGAATAAGTAGATTCATAAACCCAAGTTGTCCTAACATAAAACTTTCCCAACAGCTGAGTATCAGTTTTTTAATTTAAATTTTAAATTAAGGAAAATGAAATAAAATTAAAAACTCAGTTCCCAGTCACACTAGCTACATTCCCCAAAACCACTGTCCAAACATGGCGGCTGGTTCCCATACTGGGCAGTGCAGATCTCAGGGATAAGTGGCAGCTCTGAGGACATCTGGTTCCTCCTACGCCTGCTAACTAAACACACTTCCCAGGTTAAACACATCCTTAGCTCTGTTCGCCTAAATGGGATCATGTCATGATAAAATACAGATGTCCATTCATGTATAATACAAGATTTTAAAAAAGAAAAGTCCAGGATCACCACCCTCTCATCTTAGAGGAGGGAACCAGGCTAGTGCTCTATCACTTAGCCAGCCTGGAGACTTCGCTATGATACCCGTGCTGCTTCACTTCCTCCAGGGTGCAAGTGAATTTGCCAGCACAAAGAACCTTACTTTCAAAACTGACTTCCACAGAAGGGCTATGCGAATGGGTCCCATGGTTTACAATGTTCATTCATGTAGGTTTTAGCAGGACTTGCAGAGATTTTCTCAATGTGCTTATAGTTCCTTATCCTCTTGAATTTCATATGATTACTTTCCAAATTACAGGAAAGTTGAACTTGAATACCCTGTACTTTACACATTTTACCCCCTATTTTCTATAGTGTTTGGCAGCAGGAATTTGTTTAGTGATGAATGGTTTCCAATTCTCTCCCTGTGTGTCCTGGTCGCCAATCACATTAGGACAAGAACTTCTGCATCATTTCCCTGCCGCACCTCACGCCTGAGTTTGCCCTCATTCAGAACTTCGTGAAGATTGTCCCCTTCAACAACTGTACGCTGGAGCAGGATCTCTATGTCTTCCATCGGGCTGGACTGCTCAAGTAAGTGAACGCACCTTCGTAAAAAAGACAATCCATGAAATTAAGCAAAGAGAATGGAACAAGGAGCTTGCTGCCATTTTAACTTAATGGTTTCTTTCAAAAATTGTTTTTTAATTGGTGGAGAGCTTGATCAAGTGATTTTAACTTTGGGTTAGGGAAAAAGTCATATTAAAAAGTTATCTGTCCAGTCAGATATTTTATTGTCAATAAAAGACCATACGATACCAAAATAGAAAAACTGACTTTAAAAAAAACAAAAAGGCCAGATGATTTGCATATAAAGAAAAACAAACAAAAAATAATGGATATTTAAAATCTTCAAACATATTCACCAGGGAAATGGAAACCCAGACAAGAAGAGATATCATTTTTTATCATATTGGTAAGATCTAAAATAGAGAAGCATTCAGTTCCTTTTTTTTTTTTTTTAAGATTTTATTTATTCATTTGACACACAGAGAGAGATCACAAGTAGGCAAAGAGGCAGGCAGAGAGAGAGAGGGAGATGCAGGTTCCCTGCTAAGCAGAGAGCCCGATGTGGGACTCCATCCCAGGACCCTGAGATCATGACCTGAGCTGAAGGCAGAGGCTTAACCCACTGAGCCATCCAGGCACCCTGGAGATGATTTTTTTTTTTAAGTTTTTTTTCTTAATTTTTAAAATTTATTTTCAATGTAACAGTATTCATTGTTTTTGCACCACACCCAGTGCTCCATGCAATCCGAGCCCTCTCCAATACCCACCACCTGGTTCCCCCAACCTCCCACCGCCCCCACCCAAGCATTCAGTTCTAATGAAACAATGTGGCAGTGGTCAGAATGTAGTTGACAAGAAATTTCCAAGGGCAGTTTGGCCAGAATGCTGTAGTGGTTCATATCCGTCAACTCTTTAATTCCACTCCTAGAAATATATCCTAAAAACTGGTTGCAGAGATGCAAAGAAAAATTTATATATAAGGACTAAAGATATTGGAAATACTCTAAATGTCCAAAAGTAGAAGAATGTTTAAATACTATATCGTAACTGTATGAAGGAATTATAACTCTGTTGCAATTCATTTAAAGAACATTTAATGAATGGAAAATGCTCAGAATGTAACGCTAGGCTCATACCATTATATAAAACAGCATTTAAAACCTGACCTAAATTTCTAAAGAAAGACAAAACATGACTAAACTAGAGTAAGGGGGGACATGAAGATGTACTACTATGCTATGCCACCTGACTCCTCTTGTTCAGAACTAAAGAACTCACTTTCTAACTGTGAACAGTTTGAAGCTGGGTCCCACTTGAAAGAGATCACCCTGGACTGAAGAGAAGGGCTTTGCCCAAGTTTGTACTTCCCAAAGAACAGCCTGCATCCAGTGACTAGTTTTGCATGTGGGAGGTTGGGGGGAGGAGATACAGTATGAAAGGCCAGAGACTCCCTCAAAGGAGGGACAACTCTGAAGGGTCTTCCCAGAACTCCCAGCGGGATCTGTCGGGTGTTTGTTGTTTGTTGTGACCCTACTGCTTGCAGTCTTTCTCCCTCTGCCCTGTCCTGCTTCTGTCAGCTCTTTCAGACCCTCAGAGGGGGAGGGTCCTAAGAGCTCACCCCCAAAATCCCGGCCTGTAGAGTACTGTGTGAGGCTGCCTCCCAGAGAGCCTGGCCTGCAACACTAGAGGGGGTCACCGGCTGCCCCGGGTGGTAGTAGGAGCATCCAGGATGATTTTTAATTCCCTTCTTTACATTGCCTAAAATTTGGAATTCTATACCCAGCTTGAGTACTGCCTAGGATTCTTGTGCTGACAAGTAGCAGAAACCCATCCAATTGGCTTAAGTAACTGGAGAATTTATTACCACACAGAGTCAAGTGAAGAATCCAGTCAAGTGAAGAATCCATCCATCCAACCAATGGCTTCACAGAGGGTTTAGTTAGCCCTATTTGATCTGCCTCTTCCAGGTTGACCCTTCTTAGCCCAGTGCTTCCTCTGTAGTTGCAGAATGGGTGAGGTAGTTTTAGACACTTTAACTCAGTCCAATGGGAAAAGAGGGGTGGGTAGGCTTCTTTTCAGAAGCCCCAACACAAAAGTCTATTTGCCTCTCATTGGCTCGGATTGTGTTCTATGCTGACCCATCACTGGGCCAAAGGCTGCTCTCTGGCATCACTTAGGTGCGTTCCCAGAGCTCAAGAGTTAGAGGTGTGCATTGCCAGACACCAGTCTGGGGGCATCACTGAAGAAACGGGCAGTTGAGCTACTCCCCACAGCTCTGTTTCAGGACAGGACCACCTTGATCAATAGAAAATAAACAGTATATGTGTGATAGAAATAATATCAATACTTCGCATTTCCTGTAATTTACCTTTTTCAAGCTACTGTCATATATATGTAGTCTTATTCTTATAAGATATTATAGAGTTCATCAAACTGTGCGTTTAAAATGCAAGCATTTTATAGAATATAGATGAGACCTTAGTAAAGTTGCTGCAAAATCTTATGACAAAGGGGTTGGAAGAGTAGTTCTAGAGAGCTTTCTCTATAACTGATGTATTAGCCTTTTAAGTGAAACTTGGAGAAACATCCTAAATGGTATCTTTATGTTTGGGGGCTGCCTAAATGAGTTTTGGCATCTTCACTCAGCACATTGCTATGCAGATTTTGAAAAAAACAGAAACAGATCTATGGAATGATGTCTAGGATGGTGAAAAAAGCAAGTAGTCAAACAGTACTAGTATTAGTACTGATATCTTACATGTATGGTAGGTTTATAGTATTTTGGTCACTTTCTTAATCACTTTCCATGTGTCAATATACGCAGTGACTTTATTAGCTAGGAACCATTATTATTATCCCCATCTTACAGATAAGGAAACAGACGGAGAGAGGTTAAGTAATTAGTTCAAAGTGAATCAGCAGGACGTGGCAGAGCTGGTACTAGAACTAAGGCAGTTTGGGGCACCTGAGTGGATCAGTCAGTTTAGCATCCAACTCTTAATTTTGGCTCAGGTCCTAATCTCAGGGTCCTGGTATCAAGCCCCCCATGAGGCTCCCTGCTCAGGGCAGAGTCTGCTTGAGATTCTCTCTCTCCCTCTCTCTTAGCCCCTCTCCACCCTGTTCACACCGGCTCTCTCTCTCTCTCTTAAAAAAAAAAAAAAAAAAAAAAAAAGAACTAAAGCAGTTAGCTTCTAGAGTCAGCTCATCACCCCTTCACATACTGCTTCTCTTTACTGTGTTTTCAGGTAAAGCTACTATAACAGAGAGACCCCAAAGCTCCAAAACACAGTGACTTGAGCCAGATAGAAATTCCACCTCTATCACACAAAAGGGCAGACCTGGACAGAAGAGCAGACTTTTCATTATAGATTCTGGATATCAACCTTTTGTCTGTACTGTCATTTGCAAATATCTTCTCCCATTCCTTGGGTTGCCTCTTTGTTTTCCTGACTGTTTCCTTTGCTGTGCAGAAGCTTTTGATTTTGATGAAGTCCGAAAAGTTCATCTTCGCTTTTGTTTCCTTTGCCTTTGGAGACATATCTTGAAAGAAGTTGCTGTAGCTGATATCGAAAAGATTACTGCCTATGTTCTCCTCTAGGATTTGGATGGATTCCTGTCTCACATTGAGGTCTTTTTTCCATTTTGAGTTTATCTTTGTGTACGGTGTAAGAGAATGGTCGAGTTTCATTCTTCTACATATAGCTGCCCAGTTTTCCCAGCACCATTTATTGAAGAGACTGTCTTTTTTCCACTGTATATTTTTTCCTGTTTTGTCGAAGATTATTTGACCATAGAGTTGAGGGTCCATATCTGGGCTCTCTACTCTGTTCCACTGGTCTATGTGTCTGTTTTTATGCCAGTACCATGCTGTCTTGGTGATCACAGCTTTGTAGTAAAGCTTGAAATCAGGTAACGTGATGCCCCCTGTTTTATTTTTGTTTTTCAACATTTCCTTAGCGATCCGGGGTCTCTTCTGATTCCATACAAATTTTAGGATTATTTGCCCCGGCTCTTTGAAGAATACCGGTGGAATTTTGATCGGAATAGCATTAAAAGTATAGATTGCTCTAGGCAGTATAGACATTTTAACAATGTTTATTCTTCTGATCCAAGAGCATGGAATGGTCTTCCATCTTCAGGATCTATAATGAACTCCTCAAACTCAACACACACAAAACAATCATATCAAAAAATGGGCAGAAGATATGGACAGACATTTCTCCAATAAAGACATACAAATGGCTATCAGACACATGAAAAAATGTTCATCATCACTAGCCATCAGGGAGATTCAAATTAAAACTACATTGCGATATCACCTTACACCAGTTAGAATGGCCAAAATTAGGAAGACAGGAAACAACATGTGTTGGAGAGGATGTGGAGAAAGGGGAACCCTCTTACACTGTTGGTGGAAATGCGAGTTGGTGCAGCCTCTTTGGAGAACAGTGTGGAGATTCCTCAAGAAATTAAAAATAGAACTTCCCTATGACCCTGCCATTGCACTACTGGGTATTTACCCCAAAGATACAGATGTAGTGAAAAGAAGGGCCATCTGTACCCCAATGTTTATGGCAGCAATGGCCACGGTCGCCAAACTGTGGAAAGAACTAAGATGCCCTTCAACGGACGAATGGATAAGGAAGATGTGGTCCATATACACTATGGAGTATTATGCCTCCATCAGAAAGGACGAATACCCAACTTTTGTAGCAACATGGACGGGACTAGAAGAGATTATGCTGAGTGAAAAAGGTCAAGCAGAGAGAGTCAATTATCATATGGTTTCACTTATTTGTGGAGCATAACAAATAGCATGGAGGACATGGGGAGTTAGAGAGAAGAGAGTTGGGGGAAATTGGAAGGGGAGGTGAACCATGAGAGACTATGGACTGAAAAACAATCTGAGGGTTTTAAAGGGGCGGGGGGGGGGAGGTCAGGGTACCAGGTGGTGGGTATTATAGAGGGCACGTATTGCATGGAGCACTGGGTGTGGTGCAAAAATAATGAATACGGTTATGCTAAAAATAAAAAAAAAATAAATAAATAAAAGAGCAGACTTTTCCCCATGAATTTGTGTGGGGACCCAGATTCCTTCTCTGACTGCTTCTTCATCTGGTAGAGTAAGGGTGTTTATCTAACATCTGCATAATGAGTCAGGAGGTCTGTGAATTTGGATGGAAAGAAAAATTACATCTTTATTTTACTAACCTCTAACCGAAATTTAGCATGTGCTTCCGTGGTGAGGCAACAAGCCTCAGAAGTGTTCCCAAAGCCACTTTGTAACAAGCGGAAATCATGGATATTTTTATATCAGGTTAAGTTGTTTCAGATATCTCAAAATATGTATGCTCATTCTACTTTGAAATTTTAGTAAGTACTTAGTGTATTAATTAGGAGGCATAGATATTACTAAAACACACATTTTAAAACATTTTGGTAACTCTATTTCAGTATAATTCATTGTCTTTTATTTTACACAGTTAAAGACATTAGTCTGAGCAGGATCCCATGCATCACCAGACTGTCAGAGGAGTCCATGGTACCCAGAATTTCTAGACCACTGCCGGAGTGGGCTCTTTTCCTTCTCATGCTTCGAGTTGGCCCAGAGCATGGCCACATTCCAGCCCATGAATAAGGGTAGGAAGAGAAATGAAGAAGCAGTCCCTTTTATGGAACTTGCATCACTTCTGTGCATAGTCTGTGATCAGAAAGTTGGTTGCCTGGCCCTCCTAGCTGTGAGGGAAGCTGGGGGTCTGTCACTGGTAGGTTAGGTGTGCCCCCAGAGTTGGTTCTGTTATTAAAAAGAAGAAGGGAAGAAAGGATACCATGGACCCATCATGTCTAGGTTTTATCTTGCATATATACAGAAGTTCTAGCAGGATACACAAGACTTTATTAACTGTATTAACCTTGTGTACGTAAGACTTCATTAACCTGAGGAGCAAAGCCGTGAGGTTGGGGCACATCTGGTGACTTACTTTTTGCTTTATGTTTACCAGTGTTGTTTGATTTTTGTTTCATTAATGAACTAA
>NC_081563.1:96040850-96208676 GCF_022355385.1 Mustela nigripes | reverse complement strand
CTTCCTTCCTTCCTTCCTTCCTTCCTTCCTTCCTTCCTTCCTTCCTTCCTTTCTTTTAGGAGCAGGTTTAGGTTTACAGCAGCACTGAGCAGAAATCAGAGAATTCCTACATACCTTTTCCCCACCACCCCCACAGACAGACTCTCCCCCAGTTTACATCTCACACCAGAGTTCTGTCAGTTGTTACCATTGATGAATCAAAATCAACTCATCAAGGGTTTAGTCTTCCTGTTGTGTTTTCTGTGGGTTTTGACAAATGCATAAAGACATGGGTCCACTATTTTAGTATCCTACAGAGTAGTTCCTATAGGAAACTTTTTTTTTTTTTTTTTTTTAAAGATTTTATTTATTTATTTGACAGAGAGAAATTACAAGTACACTGAGAGGCAGGCAGAGAGAGAGAGAAGGAAGCAGGCTCCCTGCCGAGCAGAGAGCCCGATGTGGGACTCGATCCCAGGACCCTGAGATCATGACCTGAGCCGAAGGCAGCGGCTTAACCCACTGAGCCACCCAGGCGCCCCCAGAGTAGTTCCTATAAATCCTCTGTGCTCCATCTCTTTCCTCTCTCTCTCCTTCCCCACAACCCCTGGCAACCACTGATCTTTTTACTGTTTCCAGTAAAAAGTTTTGCTTCCAGTTTTGCCTTTTCTAGAATTCTATAGTTGGGGTCATACAGTATGTAGCCTTTACAGATTGGCCTTTTCCACTTAGTAATACACATTTCAAAGCCACATTTCTGTGGCTTGATTGTTCATTTCTTTTTAGTACTGAATAATATTCCATTGTCTGGATGTAGCAAGTTTATTTACCCATCCATTTATTGAAAAACATCTCAGTGACTTCTAAGTTTGGGCAATTATGAATAAAGCTTCTAGAATCATTTGTGTGCAGGTTTTTGTATGGGTGTAAGTTTTTACCTCATTCGAGTATATTCGAAGGAGCACAGTTTGGGTCATATGGTAGGAGTGTTAAGTTTTTTGTTTTGTTTTGCTTTTTATTTTTAAAAGATTTTATTTGTTTATTTGAGAGAGAGAGAGAGAGTGCACAGAGGGGGAGGGAGATGCAGTCTTCCCTCTGAGCAAGACTTGATCCAAGGAGCAGGACTTGATCCGAGGAGCCCGAGACCATGACCTGAGCTGAAGGCAGACAATTAACCGCCTGAGCCACCCGGGCCCCCAAGAGTGTTGAGTTTCGTATAAACTACCAAACTGTCTAACAACATGGCTATACCATTCTGCATTCTCATCAGCAGTGACTGAGAGTTCCTGTTGCTCCCCATCCTCACCAGCACTGGCACTGTCAGAGTCTTAAATTTCTGCCATTCTAATAGGTGTGTAGGGTTATCTTGTTGTTTTGATTTGTAATTCCATAATAATGAATGCTACTGAGCATCTTTACAGATACTACTTGCCATTTGTATGTCTACGTTGGTAACATATCTGTTCAGATCTTTCATGCATTTTTAATTGGGTTATTCATGTTTGTTTGATTTGTAAAAATCATGGGCATGCATTACTTCTATCATAGAAAATCTAGTTTTTTTTATATACTGATATTTAAAATTGTTATTATGTCTCAAGTAGAACTTTTTATTAAAGTGCACTTTACATTGTCTGCATTGTTAAATAGAGTGTGTTTGACATTTCCTTATGACTTGGGATTCTTTTTATGAATAAATATACACTGGAAATGGAGAGCAACCAGATGACTCGGGATCAGGAATGGCTCAGGGGGTCTGGCTGTAGTAATGGCCTTGTTCGTAGTAGCTTCATTACTTAATTCATATTATTCTCTCTCTCTCTCTCTCTGTCTTTTTACTATGATTTATTGTGCTTTTATTTTTTTTAAAGATTTTTAAATTTATTTATTTGACAGAGATCACAAGTAGACTGAGAGGCAGGCAGAGAGAGGAAGGGAAGCAGGCTCCCTGCTGAGAAGAGAGCCCGATGTGGGGATCTATCCCAGGATCCTGGGTTGTTGGAACCCTGCGTCAGGTTCCCTGCTCAGTGGGGAGCATGCTTCTCCCTCTCCCTCTGCCTCTGCCTATTTCACCTCTGCGTGTGCTGTCTCTGTCAGATAAATAAATAAGATCTTCAAAGAATCAAATTTAATTTTTTAAAAATAATAGGACTTTGAACATTTGTCTGGAAATTAGTCCTTGTTGCAACAAGGCCCTTGTTTCTCCTTGTACTTTGTACCCATCTGCAGTGTCAGCTTCATTTTTTGTTTTTATCACTTGCATATAAAGTTGGAGTAAACCATATACACCTGGGTTTCTTTCTGGAAAATTTAAGTCTCATATGCCAAGGTAGTTTTTGCACCCTTAGAAGATCATGATCTTTTTGTCATTGCTCCCATCTAAGCCCTCACCAAGAACCTTTCTCTGTTCCTCTGTGAGTTTTGTGGCCGACCAGCCACCGCTCTACACTGCTTCTCAGCTTGTCCATGCATATATCTCCTTGGTGCTGTTCCTTTGGTTCCCATGCCCCTTTCTTTGTAAGAACCTACTCCTGTTTGTGTGGGGGAGGCATCCCTCAAAACCCACATGTACATCACCAATACCATGTTCTTTTTATGGACATGGCCACAGGCTGCTGTTTTCTAAAGAAAGCTTAGATCTTTTAATATTTTTTTCATTTTAACTATAATTCCAGCATCATGTTAGTTTCAGGTGTACAATATAGTGATTCATCACAACAAGTGCCCTCCTTAATCCCGGTCATCTGTTTCCCCTCCCACACCCACTGCCCGTCTGGTCACCATCAGCTTGTTCTCTATAGTTAAGAGTCTGTTTCTCAGTTTGTTTCTCTGTTTTTTTCCTTTGCTCATTTGTTTCTTAAATTCCACATGAGTGAAATCATACGGTATTTGTCTTTCTCTTACTGACTTGTTTTGCTTACAGTTACACTCTACAGCTCTATCCCTGTTATGGCAAATGGCAAGATTTCGTTCTTTTTTATGGCTGAATGATACTCTGTTGTATACCACAGCTTCTTTATCCATTCATCAATCCATGGACACTTGGGTTTCTTCCCTAGTTTGGCTATTGTAAATAATACTGCTATAAATATTGGGGTGCATGTATCCCTTTGAATTAGTGTTTTTGTATTCTTTGGGTAAATGCCCAGTACTGCAATTAATGGATTGTAGGGTAGTTTTATTTTTAATTTTTTGAGGAACCTCCATACAGTTCTCCATAGTCGCTGCACCATAACAGTATTCCCACCAACAACGTAAGATGGTTATCCTGGCTTTGCATCCTTGCCAACACCTGTTGTTTCTCCTGTTACTCATTTTAGCCATTTAGGTACTTTCTTTAATTCTTTAACTAATTTGTAAGCACAAAGAATTCTTTAGAAAAATCACACATTTAATATTAGACATGGTGGTTTTGCCTGTCAGGAGTACTCAGCTCCTACAGGGAATGTGATCTCGAGAACTGCCTTCTTCCCTCTGCTTTTTAATTTATTTTTATGGTGATTATTTTTTTTAGAGGGAGAAAGAGTGTGCACATGGGTGCGGGCACATGTGGGCAGGGAGGGCAAAGGGAGAGACATTCTTTTTTTTTATTAACATATAATGTATTTTTTAATTTTTTTATTTCTTTCTAAATTTCTTTTCAGTGTTCCAGAATTTATTGTTTAGGCACCACACCCAGTGCTCCATGCAATACATGCCCTCCATAATATCCACCACCAGGCTCACCCAACCCCCCACCTCCCTCCCCTCCAAAACTCTCAGAGTCCACAGTCTCTCATGGTTCATCTCCCCCTCTGATTTTCCCCCAACTCATTTATCCTCTCCATCTCCCAATGTCCTCAGTGTTATTCCTTATGCTCCACAAGTTAGTGAAACCATATGATAATTGACTCTCTCTGCTTGACTTATTTCACTCAGCATAATCTCTTCCAGTCCCGTCCATGTTGATGCAAAAGTTGGGTACTCATCCTTTCTGATGGAGTCATAATACACCATTGTATATATGGACCATATATACAACATATAATGATTGATTTTCTTCAGGGGTACAGGTCTGTGAATCATCAGGCTTACACATTTCACAGCACTCACCATAGCACATACCTTCCCCAATGTCCATAGCCCAGCCACCCTATCCCTCTCCCATCAGTAACCCTCGGTTTGTTTCATGAGATTAAGAGTCTCTTATGGTTTGTCTCCCTCCTGATCCCATCTTGTTTCATTTTTCCCTCCCTACCCCCGACGACTCCCCACCCTGTCTCTCAGATTCCTCGTATCAGAGAGATCATATGATAATTGTCTTTCTCTGATTGACATATTTTGCTTAGCATAATACCCTTTAGTCCATCCACATCATTGCAAATGGCAAGATTTCTTTTCTTTTTATGGCGGCATAGTATTCCATTGTATATATATACCATATCTTCTTCATTTATTCGTCTGTTGATGGACATCTAGGTTCTTTCCATAGTTTGGCTATTGTGGACCTTGTTGCTATAGACACTTGGGTGCATGTGCCCCTTCAGATCACTACATTTGTATCTTTATAAACAAACAAAAAAACACACAAATAAATCACATTTGTGTCTTTATAAATAAATACATAAATAAAACAAATAAATAAACAAATACTGTAAATATCCAGTAGTGGATTGCTGGATCATAAGATAGCTTTATTTTCAACTTTTTTAGGAACCTCCATGCTGTTTTCCAGAGTGGCTGCACCAGCTTGCATTCCCACCAACAGTGTAGGTGGGTTCCCCTTTCTCCACATCCTTGCCAACATCTGTCATTTCCTGACTTGTTAATTTTAGCCATTCTGACTGGTGGGAGGTGGTATCTCACTGTGGTTTTGATTTGTATTTTCCTGGTGCCAAGTGATGTTGAGCATTTTTTCATGTGTCTGTTGGCCATTTGGATGTCTTCTTTGCAGAAATGTCTTTTCATGCCTTCCTCCCATTTCTTGATTGGATTATTTGTTCTTTGGGTGTTGAGTTTGATAAGTTCTTTATAGATTTTGGATACTAGCCCTGTATCTGACATATCATTTGCAAATATCTTCTCCCATTCTTTCAGTTGTCTTTAGATTTTGTTGACCGTTTTGTTTGCTGTGCAACAGCCTTTGATCTTGATGAAGTCCCAATAGTTCATTTTTGCTCTTGCTTCCATTGCCTTTGGCGATGCTCCTAGGAAAAAGTTGCTGTGGCTGAGGTCAAAGAGGTTGCTGCCTATGTTCTCCTCAAGGATTTTGATGGATTCCTGTCTCATGTTGAGGTCTTTCATCCATTTTGAGTCTATTTTTGAGTGTGGTGTAAGGAAATGGTCCAGTTTCATTCTTCTGCATGTGGCTGTCCAATTTTCGCAACATCCACTTATTGAAGAGACTGTCTTTTTTCCGTTGGACATTCTTTCCTGCTTTGCCAAAGATTAGTTGACTATAGAGTTGAGGGTCCCTTTCTGGGCTCTCTATTCTATTCCATTAATCTATGTGTCTGTTTTTGTGCCAGTATCATATTGTCTTGATGATTACTTTGTAATCATTTAAGCTTCATAACAGAGCTTGAAGTCTAAAATTGTGGTACCACCAACATTAGTTTTCTTTTCCAACATTCCTCTGGCTATTTGGGGTCTTTTCTTGTTCCATATAAATTTTAGGATTATTTGTTCCATTTCTTTGAAAATAATTGATGGTATATTTTTAAAAAATTCTATTTATTTATTTGACAGAGGGAGACACAGTAAGACAGGGAATGCAAGCAGGGAGAGTGGGAGAGGGAGAAGCAGGGTCCCCACTGAGTAGGGAGCCCAATATGGGCTCGATACCAGGACCCTGGGATCATGACCTGAACTGAAGGCAGACACTTAATGACTGAGCCACTTAGGCACTCCCAAAATGGTGGTATTTTGATAAGGATTACATTAAATGTGTAGATTGCTTTAGGTAGCATAGAGATTTTCACAATATTTGTTCTTTCAATCCATGAGCATGGAACATTTTTCCATTTCTTTGTGTCTTTCTCAATTTCTTTCGTGAGTATTTTATAGTTTTCTGAGTACAGATTCTTTGCCTCTGAACTGAAATCAAGAGTCAGATGCTTAACTGACTGAGCCACCCAGGCGTGCCCATTCCTCTGCTCTCTTTAAACAAACAAACAAACAAACAAACAAACCTGTACTCAGGGCACCTGGTTTATTCCTAGGTATCTTGTGGTTTTGGGTGCAATTATAAATGTGATCAACTCCTTAATTTCTTTCTTCTGTCTTGCTATTGGTGTATAGAAATACGACTGATTTTTGTGCTTTGATTTTATATCCTGACACTTTACTGAATTCCTGTGTGAGTTCTAGCAGTTTTGGAGTAGAGTCTTTTGGGTTTTCCACATAAAGTATCATACCATCTGCAAAGAGTGATAGTTTGACTTTTCTTTGCTGATTCAGATGCCTTTTATTTCTTTTTGTTGTCTGATTGCTGAGGCTAGGACTTCTAGTACTATGCTGAATAGCAGTGGTGATAATGGACATCTCTGCCTGTTCCTGACCTTCGGAGAAAATCTCTGTTTTTCCCCATTGAGGATGATATTTGCTGTGGGTTTTCCATAGATGGCTTTTATGATATTGCAGTATGTACCCTCTATCCCAACACTGTGAAGAGTTTTGGTCAAGAAAGAATGCTGTACTTTGTCAAATGCTTTTTCAGCATCTATTGAGAGTATCATATGGTTCTTGTTCTTTCTTTTATTGATGTGTTGTATCACATTGATTGATTTGTGGATGTTGAACCAACCTTGCAGCCCAGGAATAAATCTCACTTGGTTGTGGTGAATAATCTTTTAATGTACTGTTGGATCCTGTTGGCTAGTATTTTGTTGAGAATTTTTGCATCTGTGTTCATCAAGGATATTGGTCTGTAATGGAAAGAGAGAATCTTAAGCAGACTCCATGCTGAGTGCCGAGGCTGATTTGGGGCTCCAACTCATGACCCTGAGATCATGACCTTGAGATCATGACCTGAACTGAAATCAAGAGTCAGATGCTTAACTGACTGAGCCACCCAGGCGTGCCCATTCCTCTGCTCTCTTTAAAAAAACAAACAAACAAACAAACAAACCTGTACTCAGGGCACCTGGCTGACTTACTAGAGCATATGACTCTTGATCTTAGGGTTGTGAGTTCAAGCCCTGTGTTGTGCCAAGAGCTTACTTAAAAAACACAAAACCTCAAAGCAACCAGGATGTCCTTCAACAGATGAATGTATAAAAAACCCTGTAGAGGCCACCTGGGTGGCTTAGTCGGTTACGTGTCAACCTTCAGTTCAGGTCAGGATAGAGGCCCGTGTTGGGCTCCCTACTCAGCAGGGAGCCTGCTTCTCTCTCTCCTTCTACCAATACCCCTGCTTGTGCGCCCCCTCTCTCAAATAAATAATCTTAAAAACAAAACAAAACAAACCCTACAGCCCCTTTAGGCAGCTGACTTTGGCTGTCTCAGAAGGAGGCCAGCTGACCTAAAGGTGTTTCTACAAAAATGTGAAGGAAAGATGAACTCCCACTCTTCTATCCCATTAAAACATTATTGGTGTTAAAGAGTGAGTTTGGAGGAATTTCATGTCATCTAAAATGTAGTTCAGAAATGTGAGTGTATGAGTGACCTCCCAGCAGTCCAGCAGTCACTTCTTATTGACCCCTGGTGTCAGTTTTCCTGAGGCAGCACTGTCTTGACAGGGCCTCCCTTTTCTGGCCCTGTGTCTCTAGCATATTCTCTCAAAGTTCCAGGATGCTCTCACTATTGCTCCTGTACACTGACACCTGCATCTCAGCCGGGAGGGCAGGAGGGGACCAGGTACAGTATTGGCGTCCCTCATAAAGCAGGGCCTGCACTGGGAAGCTCTGTGACATGCATCCATCCCCCTTACCTCTGACAGGCACACCAGGCTTTTAGTAAGTAAGAACTTATAAGGGTTTGTTTGTCCCTGTTGTCAAGGAAGACCATCCAGGGGTGGCCGGCGCTCCCCAAGGCTGGCACGGACATGGCATCTGGCATTTCCCCCTATCCCACCTCCCCCACAGCGCATGGCTTTCCCTCTCAAGTCTACCTGGGTTTCCTCCAGAAGAACTCTGTATTTTACATGCTGTTTGGTTCTACTCCAGGCGTGGTCCACAGTTGGCAGCTGCAGCAGCCCTTGAGAACTTGCTCAAATGCAGAATCTCAGGCCCTGCCCAGGCCTTCTGACTGTGTTTGCCTGGGACTCTGTATGGCTGGCAAGCTCTCCATTTGATTTTCAGGCACATTAAAGGTTGAGAAGTGCTGGGGGTGCTTCTCTTTTCAAGGACTACAGCTTCCCCCATGATCCAAAAGCAATTGTTCCTGTGAACATGTCATACGCCAAAACCCCATTAGGAAAACGAAGTGCATTTCCTGCTTTCTGGAAGTTCACATTACTGCCACTTCACTTTCCTGAAAGACCATCCTTAGTGTGATGACGGCTTTCTTTGTAAACAGCAAAGATCTTTAGATTTCTTTCTGTTAACAAAAATGAAGTGGAGGATCCCTGTGTATCTTTTGGTAAGGAAGGATAGGTATTCTAGTTCCTCTCCAAATATAGATTTTCTAGAACCCTGTAAGCCACATCAACGTTAAACCTTTTGTTATCTGGTAATTCCTGGTTCTGTTGAGGTATGAAGGCCTTTTCATATGGTGTAAACAGACCCCTGGGCTAGATCTTGCAAGAATAGGTGAACTATGACAGTCTTAGAGGTTTTTGTCTACTTATACCAAGTAATGTTTGCTTCTCTTATCTCTTTCTAATTCTTATCTTTTCATACACAATCTCTCCTTAACCTGAGTTTTCCTAAAACCTTTTTTTTTCAGATTTCAAAACGTAGATGGTCAGTGGGAATGCTTTCTGCTGGAAATGAAAGAAAACCCAACTCAAAATGGCTTCAGCCATAGGGCCTTTATTGGCTCAGATAGCTGGGATGTCTGGAGACAGGCCTGGCTTTAGGGTTTGAATCTTTGGGGTTTGCTTTTTTTCCTTTTTCCTTTCTGCTTTTCCTGGTGCCAGCTCCAGCCTGAAGCTGGCTTCCATCCCATTGGCAGAGTGACTGCTGCTGTTCCAGGCTGTAGACACCGCTGCAGAGAGGGAGGGAGCTGGCTGCAGGCGAAGACTTTCTTTCCCAGAGGTCCCAGCGCGCCTCCTTCATTTATCTAGTACCTCATGTTGGCTGTGCCGTGTGCCAGCCCCCATTCCAGGTGCCGGGCAAGCAGAAGGGACCCACACAGACAAAACTCCTCGCCCTCATGGGGCCTGCATTCTAGTTAGAGGAGAAAGACATAAATAAAGGTAAGAGCGAATAAAGTGTGTACGTGATGAGGGGGAATGCACAGAATAAGCAGATGAGGGAAAGAAGACAAGCTGGGCTCGGGGTGTGGAGGTGAGGCCTCTTGGGGAAGGCGGTGAGGTGGCAACCACGTGGGCACAAGTCCTCAACACCTACTCTTTTTATGCCTTGGTTTTAGAATGTGTTGTGTTCTTCCATTTTTTGCTTCACTTCTCTTGACATTTGGGATGGATTGTTCTTGCTTTTAAGTTTGGTGACTTTAAATTTCATGACCTCATGTCCTGGTCTCCCACCCAATCTCGCTCTTCTTCCCTTGGGAAATTATATTTGTGTCTGTCATCTGTCCTCTGGCCATGCTGGTGAGCCCTGGAACAAATCATTCATTCAGTTGTTAGGGGTGCTTACCTCTTCCATCAACAAATTCCACGCCATGGCTCCCTGTCACTT
The DNA here is from genome assembly GCF_022355385.1 of Mustela nigripes. Classification (NCBI taxonomy): domain Eukaryota; kingdom Metazoa; phylum Chordata; class Mammalia; order Carnivora; family Mustelidae; genus Mustela; species Mustela nigripes. The sequence goes on along the minus strand of NC_081563.1, from coordinate 96,198,915 downwards.
CACTTTTGACTTTGGAAAGAAAACATACTATTTATGTTCACTTTCCTTATAAATGTATATACACGAAATGCTTTTTAGCACTTTTTACCTTCTATAGTGATTTTTAGGATGTTTCTAAACTTAATATTACGCTAGAATGTGGTATAAATGATTCATTTCCCTTTTGCTCAGGCTTGCCCATTCTTAGCTTCCATGCAGTCTTTCTCTTCGTGTTTACTCATGAATGGAGGACACATCTGGATGAACTTGCTCCTCCTTCCATCTTCCTGCTCTTTCAGACCATGTTTTCTGAAATTTGCCACTTTTAATTTGGAGGATTGTATTGCAAGCTTATTTATTGTACTAGAAATTATTTCCTATGAGTAAGTATTTACTACTAAATTAAATCATACCACTAATTGTCAACTTTGCTCGTAAATGAAAATGCCTCTAGGTGGCTGGCTTTTAAATGATTTGTCCCCTCAGTGTTTTTCTTTTATATGTTTTTCTGTGGGTGACTCTGTTGTGCCTGGTTGTCATTTCTTCTAGACTGTCACTCTTATACCTATTTTGGGCCTACGTATCATCAAGAGTGTTTTAGTATTATGTTAAGGGAAATAAGTCAGGCAGGGAGAGAAAAATATTGTATGGTTTCACTCATATGGGGAATCTAAAAACCAAAACAAAGAAACAAAACAAAACTCACACAGAGAACTAAATATGGTTGCCAGAGGGGAGGGGATTCAGAATTGGTAAAATGGGTTAAGGGTATCAAGAGGCACAAACTTCCCGTTACAAAATAACAAAGTCATGGGCATGTAATGTCAGCATTTTGACTATAGTCAACAGTATTGTACTGCATATTTAAAAGCTGCCCAGAGAGTAAGTCTTAAATGTTCTCATCACAAGAAAAAAAAATGTAATTCTGCATGGGGATGGGTGGTAACTAGACTTAACTGTGGTGATCATTTCACAGTGCATGCAAATACCGAACCATTCTGCGGTACACTTGAGACTAAGATGATGTTACATCAATCACACCTCAATAAAAAAGGATGCTAGACATAAAAATCACAAGTAAATAGTTCAGCATCATGCTTTATTTCATATTTACTTCATATATAAAGCCAAATTCTTCCCCCAAAAGTTTAAGGTATGTTAAGAAGTTAAGGAATTACGGGGTGCTCAGATTCTAAGAAATTATTGGGTGGCTCAGTCAGTTAAGCATCTGCCTTCAGCTCAGGTCATGATCCCAGGGTCCTGGGATCAAACCCCATATTGGGCTCCCTGCCCAGTGGGGAGGCTGCTTTCCCCTTTCCCACTCCTCCTGCTTGTGCTGGCTTGCTCTCTCTCTTACATAAATACAGAAAATCTTCAGAAAAAAAAAAAAAAGTTAAGAAATTACATTGAACCTAGGCTGGCTTCACGAGTCTTAAAATTCTTATTAATTTAATCTTTGATTTTGTGTTTTTACATGCAGTCAAGTAAGAAAATAGAGCACGTCCAGGAGTTTAGAGCCACAGCTCATGCAGGGCACCTACTTCCCACCATCACTCCATAGGTTCACTCCCACATGTTTCCTGCTGCTGGTACCTTGGCCCCACGGGACCTCCCTATCCCTTCCTCAAGACTTCTGTGGCCCCCTGCCAGAGGGGAAAACTGGTTGCATTGGTTGGGGGAGGCCGATGATCAGCTATTATGTTCTCCCTTCATGAGGTCCTGGACATGGGAAAGGTCAAGCACCACACACATGCCCCACAGAGTCTCTAGTCAGAGCAAACTAGTGGCCAGCCTCACCCAGGGCAGGCAATACCATGTGGTGTTCAGCTGGCAACTCAGTGTGCATCTCTTGCCTACTCCCAACCCCAGTTGTGCATCCCGTGCAGAGGTTGCAAGCCATTAGAGAATGCCTATTTGCCTCAGATTAGAGTGGTAAGCCCATGGGAAGATGACTTCTCCATTTTGTGCTAGCGTCCTACATTGCCTATTACATAGCTGGCCTTGCACTGAACACTCCCAGTCATTAGGGTGTTATTACTAAATAGGAGAGTGTTCTTCCTCCTATCATTGGTAAAGTGATAGTCTAACGTACTTAGCCTTCAATTATAGTGAATATTTTATACTTACATTTTAATGCATGCTTCCATACTATGAACAAAGTATCATATTTGCAAAGAACAATCTACATCTACAATTAACTGGTATAAAGATGATCAATTAACATCACCTTAGTAATATAAATACTATGAGCAATTTTCAAGTGAAGGGTAAGCACTCTGCTCTGATATGGCCACTTATGCCAAGATCTAATCCAGAAGGATTAAAGATCTAAATGTAAAAACAAAGACCACAAAAACACTAGGGAAAATACCCAAGGAAATTAAGAACATATGTCCACACAAAACCCATACCTGACTGTTCATAACAGCATTATTCACAATCACCCCAGAGGTGGAAAGGACCCAAATGTCTTTCAACTTCTGAATGGATAAACAAAATGTGGTCTATCTATAGTGGAAGTAAAATTCAGTCACAGAAAGAAGCAAAGTACTAACACAGGCCACAACATGGAGGAACCTTGAAAACATCACACTAAGTGAAAGAAGCCACATCCCAAAGGTCATATATCATATAATTCCACTTACACAAAATGTCCAGAATAGGCAAATTTATAGAGATAGGAAGTAGATTTGCTACCACCAGAGTCTGAGGGGAGAGGATAAGAGTGACTGCTAATGGGTACTGGGTATCCTTTGGGATGATGACAATGTTTTGGAACCAGATATATATCTGTGAAAGGAATGAATTATGCAGTTTGCATGCAGACTGGCCTCAGAGTTTTCCCCCATGCTTCTGTGGATAATCAGTGCTACAATAGAGGTACTGAGAGTATTGTGAAACCAGAAGGGTGAAACAAGCATATGACATTTTTTCCATGTCTCTATCATGTTCTCTGCTTTGTGGGATGTGGCATCTTTGATCCGGCAAGGCTCAAAGCTAGGACCACATCATGGTCCACTCTAAAAGACTAGGACTTTCCCTAGCCTTCAGCAGTTCTCAATAACATTCGTTGGATTGTGAGGCTGGTTGCCTGCCAATGATCATGAAAACATGGACATAATTCCTCCAGTTTGTCTATGAAAATGTACTGTTGATCAGAGGACATAACCATTTTGTGTTGCACTATGAGGCTCTCATCTCTGTTATTTATGTTTGCCAAAGAGGAACAGCTCACAGTCTTCATGTGTCCCAAGACTTTCATGGGGAGGAAATGTGTCTGTGCTCTCTCTGAAGCTACGTGGTCCAATATGGCAGCCGCAAGCTGCACGTGGCTGCTGAGCCATTGACAGGTGGCATCTCCGAATTGCAACATGCTGTATGTGTAACATACCCACTGAATTCTGAAGACTTGGTACAAAAAAAAAGAATATAAAGTATCTCACTGATACTTTTTATAGCAATAATGTGTTGAAACAAAAATATTTTGGCTATTAGGGGCTAAATAGTAAGTATTACATTTAATTGTATCTGTTTTTAAATTTTTAATTAATAGAGCTATCAGAACATTTAAAATTATATATGTGGCTCACCCTGTATTTCTATTGGACAAGGCTGCTCTCTGTTGTATAGTGTTTGACTCTGAGAGCAATTTTTCCATTGTTTCTTGCTTGGTTTAAAAAGCCAAATGTAGGGGCACCGGGGTGGCTCAGTCGTTAAGTGTCTGCTTTCAGCTCAGGTCATGATCGAGCCCCGCATCAGGATCCCTGCTCCACAGGAAGCCTGCTTCTCCCTCTCCCACTCCCCCTGCTTGTGTTCCCTCTCTCGCTGTGTCTCTCTCTGTCAAATAAATAAATAAAGTCTTTAAAAAAAAAAAAAAGCCAAATGTAGGTTTATTCCACAGGTGACCTGCTCATCACCTGGGACTTTGAGGCAAATGGCCAGTGTGGATATGATTGTTTACACATCAGGTGCTCGTGATGGCAGCCTGTTTGTTCTGCCTTTACCTGGAATGAGAGGATGAGGACCTGTGGCCAGCAGACAGAAAATACAAATGTGGTAATAGTCACACAGCCTAATTGCTTTATACTGTAATTGACAGGAGCATCCAGAAAAAGTGAAAAAGAAGTGAATCTGTCACTATTTGAAAGACAGTTTAAAAGACTCCAACAAAAACTATTAGAACTAACAAGCAAACTCCATAAAGTTGCATGACACAAAATCAATACACAAAAATCTATTGCATTTCTATACGTTAATAATGAACTACCAGAAAGAAAAATTAAGAAAACATCCCACTTACAATTGCATCAAAAGAATAAAATACTTAAGAATAAATTTAACCAAGGAGGTGAAAGACCAGCACACTGAAAATTATAATACCTCGATGAAAGAAATTGAAGTAAAAAATAAATGGGAAGATTTTCCATGCTCACGGGTTAGAAGAATCAATATTGTTCAAATAAACGTATTATCCAAAGCAACCTACAGATTCAATGCAATCCCTATCAATATTCCAATGGCATTTTCCTAGAAATAGAACAAATGTTCCTAAAATTTGTATGGAACTGCAGGAGACCCCAAATAGCCAAAGTAATCTTGACAAAGAACAAAGCTAGAAGCATCTCTCTGGTTTCAAACTATATGACAAAGCTACAGTATTCATATAAGTATAGTATTGGCATAAAACGAACTCAGATCAATGGAACAGAATAGAGAGCCCGGAAATAAACCCATGCTTACATGATCAGTTAATATATGACAAAGGAGGCAAGACTATACAATGGGTAAAGAATATACAGTGTGCTCTCTCTCTCTCTCTCTCTCTCTCTCTCTGTCTTAATGGTTTTGGGAAAACTGGAGAGCCACATGCAAATGAATGAAAATGGACCACTACCTTATAACACACACAAGAATTAACAAAAAAAATCCCCTCCACAACCCTCAGTTTGTTCTCTATAGATAAGAGTCCCTTATGGTTTGTTTCCCCCTCTTTTTTTTTTCCTTTCCCCTATGTTCATCTGTTTTGTTTCTTAAATTCTACATGAATGAAATCATATGGCATTTGTCTTTCTCTGACTGTCTTATTTCACTTAACATAATATACTCTAGCTCCATCCATATCATTCTAATAGCAAGATTTCATTCTTATCAGTTAATATTCCATTGTGTGTGTGTGTGTGTGTGTGTATTCATTTCACATGTTCTTTATCCATTCATCAGTCAATGGACATTTGGGATCTTTCTACAATTGTTGATAATGCTGCTATAAATATCAGTGTGCTTGTGCCCTTTGAATCCATACTTTTGTGTCCTTTGGGTAAATGCCTAGTAGTACAATTCCTGGACCATAGGGTAGTTCTATTTTTAATTTTTTAAGGAAATTCCATACTATTTTTCAAAAATGGCTGCATTCTTACCAATAATATAAGAGGATTCCTCTTTTTCCATGTCTTCTCCAACACTTGTTGTTTCTTGTGTTGTTAATTTTAGCCATTCTGACTGGTGTGAAATGGTATATCATTGTGGTTTTGATTTATATTTCCCTGGTGATGAGTGATGTTGAGCATCTTTTCATGTGTCTGTTGGGCATCTGGATTTCTTCTTTGGAAAAATGTTTATTCATGTCTTCCACCCATTTCTTAACAGGATTATTTGGGGGTATTTTGGATGTTGAGTTTGATAAGTTCTTTATAGATTTTGGATACTAACCCTTTATCAGATATGTCATTTGCAAATATCTTCTCCATTCTATAGGCTGCCTTTTAGTTTTATTGATTGTTTCCTTTACTTTGTGAGGATTGGTATTACATTTTCTTTGAATATTTGGTAGAATTCACCAGTGAAGCTGTCTAGTCCTTGGCCTTTTTTGTTGGGAGTTTTGTTTTTTTTTTTTTTCTTTTTTCTTTTTTTCTATTTCTTCACGATCTGGTCTTAGAGGAGTATATGTTTCTAGTTCTGGTACGTTATTCAATTTATTGGCCTGTAATTATTTATAGTAATCCCTTATGATTCTTTGTATCTCTGCAGTATCAGCTGTAGCTTCTCTTCTTGCATTTCTGACTTTATTTGAGCTCTCTCTTTCCCTGGTGAGTCTAGCTAAAGGTTTTCAGTTTTGTTTTTCTCTTCCAAGAACCATCTCTTAGTTTCATTGACATTTTCTATTGCCTTTTTAGTCTCTAAATCATTTATTTTTGTTCTGGTCTTTCTTTTTTTTAAATTTTTTTATTTTTTATAAACATATAATATATTTTTATCCCCAGGGGTACAGGTCTGTGAATCGCCAGGTTTACACACTTCACAGCACTCACCATAGCACATACCTTCTCCAATGTCCATAACCCCTCCCCTTCTCCCAACCCCCCTCCCCCCAGCAACCCTCAGTTTGTTTTGTGAGATTAAGAGTTGTTCTGGTCTTTCTGATCAGAACAAAAGATATCTTTCTGATATGTGCTTTATTCTATTAACTTTGGGCTTCATTTTTCTTATAGTTTCTTTAGGTGTAAATTAGATTGTTTACTCAAGATTCTTTTTGTTTCTTGAGTTAGACCTTTATCACTATGAACATCCTCTTAGAATTGCTTTTGCTGCATCCCATAGATTTCAGTATGGTTTATCTTCATTTTCATTTGTCTCAAGGTATTTTTTGGTTTGGTTTTGGTCCTTTGTTGATTCATTGGTTGTTCAGCGGCATGTTGTTTAATCTCCATGTATTAATGATTTTTCCAGTTTTCTTGTAATAACTTTCTTGTTTTATACCATTGTGGTTGGAAAGATGTTTGATATGATTTCAGTCTTCTTAAATTTATTTAAATTTGTTTTGTGGCCTAGCCACAAATATGATCTGTCCTGGAGAATGTTCTGTGTGCAGTTGAGAAGAACGTGCATTCTGTTGGTTTTGGATGGAATGTTTTGAATATCTTTACATTAAGTCCATCTGGTCTAGTAAGTCATTTAATGCTGATGTTTCCTTTTTTATTTTCTGTCTGGATGATCTATCCACTAATGTAGTGGGATATTAAAGTCCCCTGCTATTATTGTATAGCTATAAATTTCTTGCACTTATGTGCTTCTGTTAAGTGCATAAATATTTACAAATGTTATATCCTCTTGTTAGATTGACCCCTTTATCATTATTTAATGCACTTCTTTGTCTTTTGTTACAGTCTTTGTTTTAAAGCCTGTTTTGTCTGATATACCTACAGCTTTGCCTGATAAAACCCCAGCTTTTGTTTGTTTGTTTGTTTCTATTTGCATAGAAAATCTTTTCGATGCCTTCAATTTCAGTCTGTGTATGTCCTTACTTTTGAAGTGAGTCTTTTATAGGCAAGCTATAAAGGGACTCCATTAAGCTGAAAGGAAGGAGCACTATACATATATATATATATATATATATATATATATATATATATATATGATATAAAATAGTCTATTTTAAGTTCATAACAGCTTAGCTTGAATATATTCTAAAGGTCTAGATTTTTACTCCCTCCACCCCCATGTTTTGGGTTTTTGATATCATATGTTACATCTTATGTTGTGTATCCCTTAACTATTCATTGAAGTTATATCTATTTTTGCTACCTTTGTTTTTTAACCTTCATCCTAGCTTTATAAGTATAATCCACTACCTTTACTATATGTTTACCTTTACCATTGAGTTTTTACTTCCATATATTTTTTTGTTGCTAATTAGTACACTTTATTATATTTCTTGTAAGGCCAATTTCATGATGATGAACTCCTTTAGCTTTTGCTTGTCTGGGAAATTCTTCATTTCTCAATTCTGAGTGATAGCCTTGGTGGCCAGAGGTTTCTTGGTTGGAAGTGTGTTCCTTTCAGCACTTTCCATGTATCCTGTCACTCTCTTCTGGCCTGTAAAGATTCTACTGAAAAATCTACTGATCATTTTAAGGTTGCTCCCTTTTTATTTATCCTTGATATGTTCCAGTTGTTGAGAGTGTACCAAAAGCCTGTCAGTGTTCCAAAAGGAGAATTCATTCATTGCCGACTTTCAGGTTGATTGGAAGCCAGTTGTTTTTCTCTTGCTGTTTTAAGATTCTCTCTTTTTCTTCAACTTTTGGTGTTCTAAATGCATATGCATATTTTTGAGTTTATCTAATTTGGAACAATCTGTGCTTTCTGGATTTGGATGTCTGTTTCCTTCCCCAGGTTAGGAAAGTTCTCAGCCATTGTTTCTTCAAATGAGTTTTTTTGCCCTGTTCCCTTTCTTGTTTCTTCTGGGACTCCTATAGTGTGAATTTTATTCTGTTTGATGTCCCATAGATCCCTTAAGCTATCTTCACTTTTTACATTTCTTTTTCTCTTCACTGCTCTGTGTGGGTGAGTCCCATTGCCAGTCTTCCACATCACTGATTCTTTCTTCTGCTTCATCTAGTCTGCTGGTGAACCCCTCTGTATATATTTCAGTTCGGTTATTGTATTCTTCAGTTCTGTGACTTCTGTTTGGTACTTTCTAATATTGCCTATCTCTGTTGAAGTTCTCACTGTGGTCATTCCTACTTCTCCCAAGTTTGATGAGCATCTTTATGACCATCACTTTGAACTCTTAATCAGGTAAGTTACTCATCTTCATTTTATTAAGAGTTTTTCTGAGGTTTTGTCTTGTTCTTTCATTTGAAACATATTCTTGTTTACTTATTTTGCTTAACTCTGTCTGTATTTGTTTCTGTGTTTTAGGCAAAACAGCTAACTTTCCCAATCTTAAAGGAGTGACCTTGTGTAGGGAACATATTTTTTAACCTTCCCTAGGTCTTGGTTGTCTCTCAACCCTTTGTGATTGTCTAAGCAGCCTGATTTATTCTTGATATGTCCCAGTTGTTGAGAGTGTACAAAAAGCCTGTCAGTGTTCCAAAGGGAGACTTCATTCATTGCCGACTTTCAGGCTGTTTGGAAGCCAGACTCTCAAGTAGACCCACAAGCAGTAGCTTTCAGGGTATGCAAATAGATGCAGTTCTGTGCAACTGCAGCATAAATCCTGCTGGCCTTCAGACGAGGTAGTTTGGAAATGTCTCTTGGGTGACATTTATAAAATTTGGGGCTTCAAATGAGTGTGTAAGCTCATTTCTGGGAATTACGGGCAAGCTATAACAAGGCTGAGGGAGAGCACAAAGCTGGCATCCCTTGGCCTACTTTCTCTGAGAATACTCCATAGCTGCTAGATGTGTGGTGTCTGAGGCCTGCCCCTCAGGCTGGAGCTCCAGGACAAGTACATACGCCTTTTACACAGAAAGAATGGGGTGTGTTTCAGGTCACTGTCTGTGCCATGCCCTTGGGGGTGGTAGCCTGCCAAGAACCAGCTCCATGATTGTTACAGTTCCATGGGACCCAAGAACAGAAGCCTCCCTGGCTACCAGAGCCATGTGATCAAGGAGAGCATCCCGTGTCATCTGCGCATGCCCGAAAGTTTTAGCAAGGCAGCAGGAAAGTGCAGGGCTGGGGTGTGCCTGCTGGCTTTAGTGTGCAGCAGGGGAGCACAGGGCCGCATGTGCCTGCTGGTTTTAGTGGGGCAGTGGAAGAGTGCAGGGACTGTGTGTGCCTCCTGGTACTAACAAAGGAAATAGGGAGCACAAAAATGACACCTCTCAGGCCTTTGTCTCTGGAAGGAGTTCCAACAGGCTCCTTTCCCCTCCAGGAGATGCTTTAAGATTAGCAAATGAATCTCCTTCACATATGATGTAAGTAGTTTTGAAACTGCTGCTTTTACACTGGGCCCCAGGGTGAGTGAGTCTACATGTGACCCCTTCCAGAGCAATATCTTTAGGTCCCTTCAGCCCTTCAGGTCTCTATGGGTATAAGCCCCGTGGTTTTCAAAGACAGGAGATTTGGGGCCTCATCTCTTTGGAACAGGTCCCGAGAATTGGGGTATCTGCGGTGGGGCACTAACCCCTCACTCCTCAAGGAGAAGCTCCATATTTGTGAGATCTCTCCCAATCATGGGTCACTGTTCCAGGGTGAGGCTTTTGGTAAGACTGCATCTCTGCCTGTCCTACCATTTTGATGTGGCCCCTATTGCTTGTTGTGAAGGAGGCATCCAGCTCATTTTGAGGTCTTTTTCAGAGGAAATTATTCCATATGTAGCTCTACATTTGGTGTGTCTGTGGGAGGAGAGGAGTTCAGGATCTTTCTATGTCTCCATCTTAGACACCCCATCTTTTTGCACATTTCAAATTAAATGCATTTAGAATATAACTTTGTATTGTCTCTGGTTAATGAAAATATCAGTGATTTTTACCATAGTCTCTATACTATTTTGCATGTGTTTTACTGATTTTTTAAAATGAAATAAGTTACTTCTATAATCAATCAAACCCTAAGGATATATATAGATAGATATACTAGATATTATTTAATATATATGTGATATTTTATAATTTTATCTTCATTCAATATGAATGAATATTCATATTCATAAAATATGAATACATATTTTAGTACTTTAACCTAAAAAACATATCTCTCCTCCTCCAGGTCTATTAAAATAAGATTAGCCACTTTGTTGGATACTCCTGGTGTTGAAAATCTTGTTAGCACGCTCATGCTGAAAAAGAGTATATTGGAGGATTTAAAGCAATACAATGAGGCTCGCAAAGACCATGTAAGTACCTGCTATGACCAGATTGCCTTCCTTTTCCTTGTAATATGGACCATTATGACCCACATAGGTTCAACCTTGAAGTTTCCTTCAATCTCAGTTGGGGATAGTTGGAGAATTGTATGGTGGTGGGAAGTAGGCAGAGGTGAAGTTGGAAGATGGGAACAAGAAAAGAAGAACTGAGAAGACTGGGGTTTAAGGATGTGAGGGTGTTCTTTTCACTGGTGGCCCCAAGGTGGGGTGCTGAACAGATATTCTAAACCCTTATCACAGGCGTGGAAAACCTGGACTTGGTCCGGACAAGTATCCTGAAACAGGATAGATCTCAGGGCTTAGAATAGGCAGATCTGACTGAGGTTAGGGAATGGTAGCTCAAGAATCTGTGGGTGCCTGGTGCTCACCTAGCAGCCCTGGATATCAGACTTAGGACAGTGGGACCCCATTTGACCTTACTGGGTGATGATTCTGGCTAGACTTCTTTGTTCAGCTGCCTACATTCTCAGGTAATGGATGGGCTGTCAAACACCTGTATGACAAGTGTTGCATTCTCTTTCTAGGATAGTAACTATACTATACCTTTACCCTGGCAAAGGCCAATCTCACAGTGGTCCTAATGTTAATACCGCTTTCTTAAGGACCATGACAGTTAACTTAACCCATGGAACAGTGAACGTAGTTAGAGAAATGCTTGGTTACTTTTTTGAAGTTTTATTGAACCATAACCAATAAACAGCTTGATATATTTCACAATTTGAATATACCGTGTAATCAATGAGCACCTGTTTCTAACCGCAGCCTGCTGAAGTCCCCCCCCATGCTCCCGTTCAGTTCCTTTCTCCTCAGGTTAATACCACCTTGACTTCCAAGATCATAAATTGGTTATGCCTGGTTTTGAACTTTATTAAAAGTGATCACATAGTATGTTTTCTGATATCAGGCTTTTTTGGCTCAGCACTACGTTTGTGAGATTCGCCCATATTGTGCTGTAAAGTATTTCATTGCATGAAGATAACAGAATTTATTTCTTCTTTCAACTGTCATTTGAGGGAGTTTCCAGTTAGTGGCTCTTTTGAATAGGCACTTTAGTTAAATTTTAAAGTCATCAAGAGGGAGACACCAAATACCTAAACCCAGTGAAATAGTTGCTATTTATCAAGGCATCAAATTAAAATAAAACTTCTCTTCAGCACATGTTTTTTTTGTTTTGGTTTGTCTTGATCTTTTAGTGTTTTTGATTTTTTTGCTCCTTTCCTCCTGACCTGCCAGTACAGTGTGACGAATCACCCTGACTCACAAAGTGTGGTTTAAGGAGTCAAAAGGGTCTTTGAGACTTAAATTTTCAGGTGTGTCTGTGAAGTAAAACCCATTTCCATCATAAGAGTAAGAAACTATTTTCCTTTTCCACTGTATTGATATTCACACTGATGGTGCAAACACAATGTGGGCAGAATCTTGAGAGCCTTAGTGTGAATCAAGGCCGTGGGCACCAGATTTCATTGGTTTCTTCATTGCCATTCACTCCTGGCAACAAGAGGGAAAGAGAGCCTAGCTAGTAAAGATAGCATTGCACATCAACAGACTGGCTAAAATACAGAGTGGCACCACTATATGCTAGGAGGGGGAATGCAGGGAAATAGGATAATCTGTATGTTGCCAGTAGGACTATAAAATGATATCATTGCTCTGGAAGACGTTTTGGCTATTTCTTCAAAAACCTCAGTGCAACAATCATATGACCTAGTAATTGCACTTCGGGCCATTTATCCCAGACAAATGAAGACACATACACGAATGTTCATAAGCAGTCAGAATTGGCCCAGATGTCCTTCAACAGGTGCATGGGTAAACTGTGACACATTCATGCCATGGAGTAACAGTTAACAGTACAAAGGAATGAATTGTTGGTGCGTGTATCAACTTGGATGTATCTACAGAGAATTGTGCTGATTTGAGGGGGCGGAGGGAAAGCTAAACCCTAAAGGTTAAATACTGTGTAATCCTGCTTACTTCACATTTTTGAAATAACACAGTTTTAGAAATGGGGAAGAGATTGTTGCCAGGGTTTAAGGATGAGAGGAGGGCAGGGAGTAGTTGGATATGGTTATTGTAGGGCAACCCCAAGGGATCTTTGTGTTGGAACCATTCAGTCTCTTGACTGTGGTAGTAGATACATGAACCTCTACAGAGGATAAAATTAGGTAGAACTTGACTCACATACACATAATCACATCAGTATGCATTCCCTGCTTGTCCTATCATACTAAAGTTTTGCAGAACATTACTGTGATGGGATACTGGGCAACGTGTATGAGGAATTTCTCTGTATTATTTCTTACAATTGCTTATGAGTCTACAGCTATCTCCATATAAATTTCAATTTAAAAAAAAAAAGGAAAAGCCAGTTTCATTCAAAGAAGTAAAAATTATTAACTTTATTAAACTTCAATCCTTAGGCACATGTATTTTCAGTATTCTGTTGTAGCAAAATGAGAAATGTACATAAAGCTCTTCTGCTGTAGACTTAAGTTGTTGGTTGTTCCCAAAAAATAATTTCTGCAATTGCTTGATCTTCATGTTGAACCAGCCACTGCTCTCATAGAACACCATTTTTACTTGAAAGAAAAGCTGGCAGACAAAATACGGTTACTCAGTCTTAGAAAGTTGGCAGACATTTTCTTTAAAATGAATGATAACTACTAAAAAGAAAGAAAAAGAAAGAAAGAAAGAAAGAAAGAAAGAAAGAAAGAAAGAAAGAAAGAAAGAAAGAAAGAAATTAAAAATAGAGCTTCCCTATGACCCTGCAGTTGCACTCTTGGGTATTTACCCCAAAGATACAGATGTAGTGAAAAGAAGGGCCATCTGTACCCCGATGTTTATAGCAACAATGGCCACGGTCGCCAAACTGGAAAGAACCAAGATGCCCTTCAATGGACGAATGGATAAGGAAGATGTGGTCCATATACACTATGGAGTATTATGCCTCCATCAGAAAGGATGAATACCCAACTTTTGTAGCAACGTGGACGGGACTGGAAGAGATTTTGCTGAGTGAAATAAGTCAAGCAGAGTCAATTATCATATGGTTTCACTTATTTGTGGAGCATAACAAATAGCATGGAGGACAAGGGGAGATGGAGAGGAGAAGGGAGTTGAGGGAAATTGGACGGGGAGGTGAACCATGAGAGACTGTGGACTCTGAAAAACAATCTGAGGGTTTTGAAGGGGTGGGGGGTGGGAGGTTGGGGGAACAAGGTGGTGGATATTAGAGAGGGCACGTATTGCATGGAGCACTGGGTGTGGTGCAAAAACAATACTGTTATGCTGAAAAGAAATAAAAAAAAATAAAAAGCCATATTGATCTATCAAAAAAATTTTTAAAAAGTAAATAAAAGTCCTGGATATCATCTTCTTAAAAAAAAAAAAAAAAAGAAGAATGAAGTGAGGCTGTCACTCCAAGGAAACCACTGACAGCATTTGTTCCCTCTGATAAAATCCAAGCTTTCAGTAAAAAATCAGAATTTTGGAAAATCAGTATCTCTCATCATGAACTTGACGGCTTCCAAAAACTTAAAAATTGTTCTAATGAGGCTGGTGGTGATATTACCAAATATGATACTTTGATTTTTTTGTCATAAGTCGCATTTGGGAAATCTATGTTAAGTTTGGTGAACCAATATTTTCCAGATATAACATGATGTTACAAAATCACCAATAGGTAAAAGATTCATTCAAATAACAGGATAGAGAGATGGGTTTTAACGTAACAATGTATACCAGTTTATTGATATGGTTTCCGATTCCACATTGCAGCTCATCTTCAAACAGTACCACTTGTTGAGTTTTGGTGGAACATCAGAGAAGACTATCCATAATTATCTGAAAAGATGACTTAAATACTTCTCTGTTTTCCAACTCTGTATCTTTGTGAAGACAGATTTTTTTTCATATATTTCAACCAAAATAACATATTGCAACAGATTGAATACAGAAGCAGATATGAGCATCCAGCTGTCTTCCATTAAGCCAGACATTAAAGAGATTTGCAAAAATATAAAACAATGCTACTTTTCTCTCTAAATATTTTTGTCAAATTTTAAATTTTGTTTTAATTAGTAAATTAAACAAAAATGAATAAACAAATTAAAATTTTTCTCAGTTTTAATTTCTAATGCAGAAACTACTGTTAGATAGCTGTTACACACATACCCCATGCTCTTCGGAGTCACAGGGACTAGGCATCCTGAGAACACAATTTTTAAGAACCACTGATGTAGAGCTAAAGAAAATGGATTCCAAGTCAAAGGGACTGTGGTTTAAATCACAGAGTCATCCCTTAGGAGCTGGAAATCTTGGCATGTTCCTCAGCCCCTGATCCTTATTTTCTTGTTAAAGTGAAATAGAGGTAGTGATAATATTTACCTTGTAGGAGTTGGCTTCAGTGAACACAGGGAAGACATTCAACTTAGTGCACAGTCCAGAGGTAAGTACTGGTGGATGTTGGCTCTGACTGTCATTGCCATTAGGTGACCATGCTTAAGGCTCACTATTGACTGCTTACAGAAACTTTGACAGTTATATTTTTAAGGGCCTTAAAATACATGCTTATCTTTTCAGGATGGAACACCAATGAAGGCATTTGTAGCTGAAGTTGCAGAACAAATAGTTGGCATTGCAGTGATCAGAGATGAAATGGTAAACTGTGAAATAGACATTGATTTCCTGGATTATGCCTTTTTATATCATGAATTAGCACACAATGCCTCTTTTTCATTTTTGCATATTTAATATGCAAAATGTCTTTTTTCTGAAGGCTATAATTTTTTTTGGAAGGATATAAATCATCATCTGCTTGCATCCCACTTGGTTGACTTTCAATATCCCATTTCTTTTTCAGTCTAAAATATGACAGAGAATATATGAAAATGTTCACATTTTAAGAATTCAGTTAACCTTCCATCAGGACCTCCCCCCAAAAAAGTCTTAACTGCTCTCCCCAAAGGATTACTACTATTAATAATTAGGCATCAGGGGCTCCTTGGTGGCTCAGTCCTTAAGCATCTGCCTTCAGCTGAGATCATGATCCTGGGGTCCTGGGTTCAAGCCCCGCAACAGGCTCCCTGCTCCACAGGAAACCTGTTCCTCCTTCTCCCATTCCCCCTGCTTGTGTTCCCTCTCTTGCTGTGTTTCTTTCTGTCAAATAAATAAAATCTTTAAAAAAAATAATTAGGCATCAATCCTTTTCTACAGTCTTCCTTGCATTTAATTGCAT
Organism: Mustela nigripes; assembly: GCF_022355385.1. NCBI lineage: Eukaryota > Metazoa > Chordata > Mammalia > Carnivora > Mustelidae > Mustela > Mustela nigripes. Next base: position 96,183,055 of record NC_081563.1, on the reverse strand, counting down.
GCATTGTGTGTGTGTGTGTGTGTGTGTGGTATCAATGGGACATGTGATTTTATTTTTTTCCTAATGCACAGCCAGTTCTTCCTAAATATTTATTGCTGAATAGTTCATTCTTTTCCTGCTGATTTAAAATACCACCTTTACATGATGACATTTCCATGTGCCTGTGTCTATTTTTAAACCCTCTGTTCTGTTCTGTTCCGTGGATATTTTGTGTTGCTGTTGTTGATATCTGTTGTATTATTATGTACTTTGATATCTGGTAGGGGAGTCTTTTCTCACTCATCTTTCTTTTTTAATATAAATTTTCTTGCATTTAATTGGTTATTTCCTCTTCCAGATGAGCCTTATAACACTTACTATGAACTTATTTGCACCTTGGTGGTTTTTATAGAATAACTTAGGCCAACAGTTAAAATACTGATGGTGGTGTTGAATTCTTTTGGGTTCTTCAGTAAAGTTTTGTGGCTTTTAGCATACAGGTTTCTTGTGCCAGGTATTTTGTTTGCCCCCATAGGTTTACTCTCTGTTCTGTTCTGTCCTAGGGAGCCTGACCTGGTGGGCAACATCATGGGTGCCTTCACCCGTCATCCTCTAATTGGGTTTGGCCAATGGCGAACCCTGAGGAGAGGAAAGGAGGAGAGTGTGGTTGGGATGCCTTTAGCTGGCTTGTGTCTTTACTGAGTTCCTTGACCTTTCCAATGTGTCCTTTTTTCCAGGACCCTCTCAGTTTGGACTTTAGTAAGTAGTACATCCCATGCCACCCATCTAGGGGTGGTGATTGCTTGAAGTTTCTGCTACACTATCTTTACTGATGCCCTGCCCTGCCTTGTAAAGAGTCTTTTTGTTAAACCCATCTCCAGTTATCCTAATTTGAACATACCATCTGTTTCATGCTGAGACCCTGACTGACATAGTCCTAGACATTTATGATTTATTTCTACTTGTTTTATATTTTTCTAAGTATTGTGATTAAATACTTTTTTTTCCATTGTACTTTCTGAATGTTTATTTTGGTATGTGAGAAAAATACTAATTTTTGTACTGAGATCTTATATCCAGCCACCTTTTGGAAGTCTCTTACTAGTTCTGAGAGTTTTCAGATTCTCTTTTCTGGTACAGCATCATTTCTACCATATTCTATTGGTCAGAGCAGTTACAGAGCATGCTCAGATTCCAGGGTTAGAGAAATGCACTCCACTTCTTGATGTGGGTGTGGCAAGGTCTGTCTACCAAAGAGCACATGGGGTGCAAATTATTCTTGTGGCCATCTTTGGAAAATAAAATCTGCCACACCTCCTTCTAAAAGTATTTATATTTTATTCCTTTTTTGAGTTTTATTGTATGTTTAGAATACCATTGAGTAGTAGTGTTTATAATGGGTACTATTGAGGTGTTCTTGATTTTAATGGGAATGAGTCTATATTTTCCTCCATTTAGTATGTAATATTTGCTGCAGGTTTCTGGCATATATCCTTTATCAACTTAAAGAAGTTCTCCTCTCTTTCTAGTTTACTAAAAATTTTTATTCTGAATGAGTGTTGAATTTTATCAGATGTGCTTTTGACATTTATTCAGATGACCATATGGCTTTATTCCATTAATGTATCCTACACCATCCTTGTTCTTGGATTTGTTTTTCTTTTTGACTTGGTACATCTCTGAGTAATTCTTTTAGAAATATTGGTAGAAATATTGAGTAATTCTTTTAGAAATATTTAGAAATATTCTTTTAGAAATATTGGTACATACATACATATTCAAGACGTTTTCATTTTGTCTTCACCCTTGAGTACTCATTAGGCTGTTTATAGAATTCTTATTCCAACTCCTTCTCAACAGATTGTTGAAGTTTTTACTGTCATGGTCTTCCAGTGTCACTGATAAAATGTAATCTGATATAATTAAATTTTGTTTGTTTGCTTTCTGTCTTGATAATTAGTTTCCTTTCTATCTCCAAAATTCTGAAATTTACTAAAGAGTAACTTACGCCTCTTTTGAGTCTTGAAAATATCTTTCTTCTATCATTTCATAGTTTTTTCCCTTTTAGATTCTTCATTCTCTTCTTAAATTCCTTTTAAGAGGGATGTTGGACCTTTGGAATTGTCCTTCAGTGTCTCTTAACTTTCTTCTCACTTCTTTATCTCTTGTACTTCTTACTCTTTATTTTAGGGGACTTCCTTGATTTTGTCTTCTGGATCCCTAATTCATTCTTCAGCCATGTCCATTCTGTTATGCAGGCCTTCTGTCAGAATTTTCTTTTTAAAAGATTTTATTGAGAGAGAGAGAGAGAGAGAGCGAGAACAAGCATTATGGAGGAGAAGAAGGGGGGAAAGAATCTCAGAAAGGCTCCATGCTGAGCACAGAGCCTGACAAAGGGCTTATCTCACAACCATAAGATCATGATCTGAGCCGAAACTAAGAGTTGAACTGAGCAACCCAGGTGCCCCTCTATCTGAATTTTCATTTCAAGGTTCATATATTTAACTTCCAAGTCTCTCCCTTGTTTGTTTCTTGTTCCTTTTTGTAGCAGCTTGTTTGTTAATGTTATATGCAGTATCCTTCTTTGTATCTCTGAGGACACTGAGTAGAAGTTATTTCTAAAAAAAAAAAAAACCTCTCTTCTGTTCCTTTAGAGGAAGTTGTAGTTTCTCTATTCGGATCTTTTGCATTTGTCAGTTTTCCCCCAAAGTCATGAATGAAAGATTATAGTATCAGTATGGCTGCTGGCATGAGTATCCATGACAGATGTGCTTCCCCATTGCATCTGGGATGGGAGGGCTGCCCATCCCAGTCTTTAATTGGGAAGGGGCATCAGTTGTCTGGCTTCCTCTTGTAGTTTTCAATGTAGGTGATTCTGGCAGGTGGTAGGCAGGTTAAGAGGGTGTAAGCTAGTGTTAGAGAACTTTGATACATTTCTTTCCAGGATAAGACTCCTTCGCTTTTTTCTTTATTTTAAGATTTTTATTTATTTGACAGAAAGTGAGAGTGTGCACACATGTGTGCACACATGCAAGAGAGAGAGAGAGAGAGAATGAGCGGGAGGAGTGGGATAAGCAGGCTCCCCTCTGAGCAGGGAACCCGACTTGGGGCTTGATCCCAGGATCCTGAGATCATGACCTAAGCCAAAGGCAGATACCTAACCTACTGAGCCGCGCAGGCATCCCATAGACTACTTTTGTGTCCTCCATCACACCACCTCATACTTTAAAAATAATTTTTTGTTGTTATTTTAAGGGATTTGGGATGGGAAGAAAATGGCCCATATGCTGTTTTGAGCTAGTAACCTCTGTAGGCTCTTCACTCCTTGTTTTTCAATGATTTCTCAGCCCTACATTTTTTACTCATTTTCTCTTATAATGAGGGATGCCTTCTTGGTAATTAAAGAAAAGTCTTAGGATATTAAGACAATTATAGGGTCAGTGCAGATGGAAAGGTCAGTCCTTGCCAGAACTGCCCGGAGCAACCTTTCCTCTGTGCTTTGTGGCAGAGGCTGTAAAGACAAAGAACCTCCATGGGATTGAATACAGACTTGGTTTTCTGAACTTTCTAATGCCAGCTTTGCTGATCACAGAGCAAATCAGGCTCCTACTCCAATTCCTCTTTTTGAAAGTGTGCTTTTAGGACAATTCTACTGTAGAAAACAAGAAGACATAGAAGTGCTTTCCAATGTGTATGTACTTTGATATCTTCCTGCACACCAGGTGTGTTTACTGTTCTTGTCATGAGAGAAAGTCACACTCACTCTGGACGGCGCCCCCACCCCACCGTGTGCACTATGGGGAAGAGAAGCTGTGCACAGTTAGCAGAGCCCCTGCTTCTCTGCCCACAGTGTGGGGGTCCAGGAGTGATGGTTGGAACTAGAACCACAGAAGCCAAGCAAAATGTCTGATATTTTCTCGTATAAGTAAACACCAGTCCTTTAAATTACCTTAAATTACCTTCCACAGTCTAAAAATAGAATACTTGAGAGACATAGAAAGTTTAAGGAATGCCTATAGACAAGGTCTAGTCTTGTGGTTTTATTGTAGACCAACCCAACCCACGTGCCAGTCAAAGTATGCGACCTGTGGAACGGCACGTTTCCACATTAATGGGTGAAGAGAGGATGGTAAAGTCCAGAGAACACCAGTGGCGGTGTTTGTCCTGCTGCTGAGTTTTGTACGTGTTCAGTCAGTCACACTGACCAGCTGGTGCTCCCCTTCTCCAGCAGTGGTGACGAGCTGCCATCCTGTCACCTGGCCACTAGCAGAGACTCAAGGCTCTCTGGGTTTTTAACAGCCGTGACTGTAAGGAACCAATTCCAAAGCTGTGTTGTCACCCCTCAGAGACAAGCCATCAGAATTTTCAGGAAACGTAATTTTCCATTTTTAAAAACTGAACAGTGAAATGAGGTAGTAAATCACAGGAGACAAAAGCACGTTCCTAACTATAGTACCTCAGGTAATTTTTACAAGGTTTTTGTGACAAAATGCATGCCATTTGTTTAAAACATCCTTAGATGTCCTTTCCCCTCCTCTGTTTTAGGATGTAGAGTACATACGATCCCATTACAACATTGAAGATTTCATCTACTTCAGTCACCACCAGCGCGAAGAACATGGGCACTTGTACCACTTTGCCCTGAATCCTATCTTTCGGCACTACACCAAGTTTTTCCTAAAGGAGATCCTCCGTTTAGGCTTTAAGTCCTGTCTCTACTACCCTGTTTACCCGCAGGCCAGGGAAGGCAAGGTAAAAGAACGTCACCATTCATTCACTTTTCCAGCACGTCAACCTTCGCGACATCATCTGTGTTGTGTGCCATACTTCATTCCTGCCTCACTGAATGGATTCGGATTATAACATGCCTCTGAATTTCAAATGGCCACATTGGCCCTTTTATTTATTACACTATAGTGAAAAGTCCAGCAGACTGAATTTCAGAGACATTTATAACCATTATAATTAGTAGAACAATTTGTTGGCTTTTCCTAGTGACAAAAGAGACACTGAAAAGTGCAAAATTGCTCTAAGGGGCATGGAAGTCAAATAATTTCTGATGGGGCTTTAGTGAAATGCCAAAATTATCCTATTGAGTTCTTCAAGCAAAGAACACTCTTGTTTAAACTCATAGAACAAATCAGTTCAATCCTGTAAGATCGATGTGCTCTCAGCATTCCAAATAAACCCTGAAACAACTGCCATAAGAGGGATGGATAAAAAGCGGAGATGTATGAAGGTAATGTAATCTTTATGTAGCAAATACCTGTATAACTCTGCCCAACACATTTCGTAAACTAATCCTTTGGCAGTAAAAGCCATCTACAGTGTATCCAAACATGCACAGATAGCAAGCTCTTCATGTGCCTCAGTATTGCTTTCACTTATCCTGTTTAGTCTTCAGAGCACTTTTCACTAGCTAAATTATCTTCTATCATGAAAGCAGAAGTGATTGTCTGTCTTTTTTTTTCTTTTTTTAAAAGATTTTATATTTATTTGAGAGAGAGCAGAAGCAGGAGGAGCAGCAGAACAAGAGAGAGAGAAGCAGGTTACCCACTGACCAGGGAGCCGGACATGGGGCTCAGTCCCAGAACTCTGGGATCATGACCTGAGCTGAAGGCAGACCTTAGCTGACCGAGGCCCCCAGGTGCCCCTGTTTGTCTGTCTTGTTCAAAGTTGCATCCCAGTCCAAGTGCCGAGAAGGGTCACACACGTGTGCGTGCCCACATCAGTGTGTCTACACACACACATCACACAGACACGCACACACGCACACACAGTGTCCTGGTTGTTCCACAGGCAAGGGTCTCTTCAAGCTGGCTTCTCAAGGTCTTGCTTCTGGCAAGTCCATCCCTCCATCACTCAGCTCCATGTAGACTTGAAAGGGGATGAGACGCAATCAGTATGCCAGTGCGAAGTTGTCGCATCATGTCCCATTCATGACCAAAATCTTTCTCATGCTCTGCTCAGAGTCCAGGATGTTGTCATGTCTCTTCTTTGTTACCACAAATGAGCTAAGCAGATTTTTAAAATACTCTGATTCATTAAACTTAAAAACAGTCTAAAGGCTATCGGTACATTCCCCAAACCAGTAATTTTGCCAATGTATCTTATTTAACAAAAGCCTTCTGGGGAAGTACAGAGGAAATGGGGAAGAAGAAAAAAGTGGAAAAGATTTTCAGCAAGAGGTAGAATATGTTCTAATGATGATTTTTTTCCCTATCAAAATGCAGTGTGATAGACATGCGAATGTCTTAAATTTGAACTTAAGGAGATGGAAGGGAATGGTTCTGCTGGAAAATCCTGGTCCCGCACATTTTCTTTTTACTTTGCATTTGGCAGGTTGCCAATGCGGTGACCTTCAGGATGTGATATTAAATTCTTGACGTTTTATTCATGATGTTGCCTGCATGTGCCCAGTTGGGCCAGAAAGTCTTTTTGCATCCATAATAAAAAATAGTATCTTTGACATTTTGCTGAACATTTGCATATTTACCTCAATCGTGTACAGAATTTGGAACGTGTTACGCACTATTTCACGTAGCATATAGAAACACATTTGGAGACAGATTTTTCCTCTCTGCACTTCCAGCTGATTTACACATATACGTTTAAACAAGGGTCAGAAGCCATACCAGGTAATTTAGGTAAGAATTGACAAGTTCTGCTATAAATCCCTTGACTATAGTAAAAGTGAACATTGGGCTCTCATTATGAAGATGGTTTTACCCATACTTTCGTGGTAGGAGATCCTCCAGGAATAAAAGCAAAAACTCTGGCTAGGAATTCCTGGCTTCTGTTTTTCAGTGTGCAAGGTCAGGGTGTGAAGTTCAACAGTGAAGGATTTTAGAAATCCCTTTCTGAAGCTCTCAGAAATGGCTGGGGCTGGGGGGCTATCGAACAGCAGCTAAGTCATACGTAAACCATCTTATTTATTAAACTACACCTAGTTTTAGTTGAGTTTTACTTGTTTGTTTTCCAGTTTAAATTCCATAAACATGTCATTAGAAATTTTGGTGTCACAGTTTAATTCCTGAGGTTTAAGTGGTTGAAATACCCTGAGTTAGTTTCACCAGAACCCCCTCAGATTTCATAAATGTGAAAGGAATAAAAATCACCATGTTCAGTTTTCTCTGCCAAGTTTTAAAAATGGGGTAAAATGAATATTTAACACATTCTCCTAAAACATGATTTATCATAGTCTGTTACAGTAAGCATAAATCCGCCTCATAATTTAGCACTAATATAAGTCAAAATAATATGATACAATTTCCCTAACCCCCACCCCACTTTCCAGTTTCACCTTTTTGTTTTAAAACCCTTCTTTTTGTCAACAAAGATCCATTTGAAGTAGCTGTGCCTTTCACAAACAGGAGGATCTCCACGGCGGCGCTCAGCCTCCCCTCAGATGACATTTTTATCTATGTGCCTTCTTAAAGCAGCTTGTGCCAAACACGCAAAGGTTAACAGGACGCAGATAACAGAGCTTAATGGGGTCAAATCAAGCTGATTCATGATCACTATGGAGAAGAATATCCTCCTGGGGAAAATACTTGTACTGAAAAATCCCATAAACCAAACCACTTGTTTATCTGTCATTCCCACAGAGATAGTAATGTAATTACTCTCGTAATTATCTTCATTAGTGTCAGGCATTATCTACAATTCATTCCTCTGCTCGAAGAGTCTGTTTGTTTATTTGCTGATTTTTCCCCCCTCTACAATTTGGCCGAGTTCAGACTTTTGTATTTGTAAAGCCGCACGCAGGCATCTGTGCAGCACTGCCCTCACATTCTCTCCCCTAAAACAGAGATTGCTGTCTTTCAGTTCCAGAACTCCTCTGCCCACTCCCTGACATCCGCCCTTCATTACTTGGTTCCCGTGCGGCCACGACGACAGATTGTCTATCCTCTGGAAAAGCTTGGCATCAACGCTCCATCAAAGGCGGTCTCCAAGGATCCGGTGGGTAGCCGGGCGGCAGCAGGCAGGGAGGCGCCGAGCCAAGTCGCGCGGGCGTGGCAGATGGGGTAGCAGTGCCGTCTTCTAGGGAGTAGGCTGCTTCTTAATTACAGGGAGCCTGGAGCTCGTGCCCTTACAGGGGCTCCCTGCCCAGGCCCCCCTGCAGCCCTTTCCCTCAGGTGGTTCTTTCACAGAAACCTGAAACAGGGGTGGCCTGATCCCTGGACGACAGACCCCACGGGGACGCTTTATGTCTCTGCCCAGGTGGGTGGGAGTCAAACTCCCGACGTATTTCTGTTTTCTTTCTCCTTCCTCAAACGCAAGATCCCCCTTTCCACTGATGTTTTATTTGCAAGGCAGAAGTGGGCATTCATAAGTCGGACAAAGCTGACAGAGACAGCAGAGCCGGGTCTTAAGCTGGGTTTGCTTTAACCCCTCTGTGGGGAGCCAGGATGATTAACAGGACCCTATGAGCTGCCCAGGGGTGGCACGGGGCTTAGCCTTAAAATGAACAACCCCGGGATGCGTTTTATTACCAGAACAGAAGAAACCCAAATAGAACCTAGATTGCACTTTCACTGAAAATGTGCATGTGTGTGTACACACAGCCGTGTTCAATGAATTAGCTGGGAAAAAAACCCCACGATCTCGTCAAGTTGATGTGCATATGTGGGTTTGTAGTATTTGTAGGCACTTCCATTTAAATAAGTTGAAAAAAAAAATTCCCTCAGTGTGCTGACATTGGTCTGTTGTGAGAGAGGAAAGAGGAAAGTGGAAGGTTTAAACTCTCCAAAAGATTAGCCAAGGAGTTGCTCGATACGGTGCTCAAATAAAGAGCTTGGGCAACCCCAGCACTGCAGGAAATATGTCATTCTGCTGCCCCCAGCTCCCAGTCTGCAAATGGGTGCACTGGGTGGGGCGTGGGAGGGTCTCCATCAAGACCCGGCTGAGTGGCACCTGCTCACCGTAACCAAGGCTGCTTAAATCCTGCAATCATCCTTACATTTGTAAAATGGACAATAAATTTATATCTCTTTTCTGATAAGATCTAAATTTGTATTTGAGGAGTGACTAAAAATCAATAGCAGTTCTTTCCCTCCTTAACTCTTTATTAGGGAAAAGGTCAAGCATATACCGAAGTAGAGAGAACCAGATAAAGCAGGGCTTCTCATCCTGTCTGTGCTGAGGGACCTTATTCTCTCTTTTTTTTTTTAAAGGTACAATCCAACATAGACCAATAGCTTTGTAAAAGGTGAATTCCTTAAGAATGAGTTTAACAACAAAGGAAGACAGAACTCAAGTCCAATTATTTTCTTATTAGATCAAACAAACACAATTACGCTCTTCAATGGTTATAAAAGTTGCTGAATGCTTCTCTCCATCTCTGTGCTTACATCTTCCAAGACCAATGACAGTTTGCCCATGGGCACCTGTCTTAGACCCCATGTTGAGTAGCACTGAAACACGCAGATACTTGGCACTGAGCTTCAAAACTGTCCTCTTCTTGCAATTCTTAGCCAATTTTGAATCATCTACACCCCCACCCACTTCTCCTTCCTCTTTATCATTTTGAAGCAATTCTCAGATACATATATTTCATCCAGGATCATGGATAGGTTCTAGGTAGCAGGGCCCAGAGCACTGCAATTTACGGTTTGTTCATGCTGAAGGTAAGAGTGGCCAAGCCCATCTGGAGGACTTTTGGGACGGCTACCAGATGGGCTGTTTTCGGATTGGACTCCTTTGGAATGAAAGCCAAGACCTGCAGGTTTAGCACAAAGAGAGTGCCTTGAGGTCATAGAGGGTGGCTTCTTCTATCACGCCCTACAACAGCTTCCCTAGAGTCATGGTGACCCCAGGAGAAGGTGCCTCCCTTCCCAAGGATGCAGCTTCTGTGTCAGATCAAGTTACTGCCCTTTTGCACTCACTGCTGAGAATCCTTCAAGGATGGACAGACCATATTATTGGGCCAGGAGAAGCCCTCACGGGACTCCATTACCTTTAGCCCTTCCAAGGAAAGGCGGAATGCAAAGCTGTCACCTGGTTACCAAGAACAATGTTTTTATGAATACCAGCAACTTCTCCCCACCTCTACCCCAAGGAATCTCCAGAGCCTGGAGTTCCAGGTAGGGATAAAGCCAGAAAAACAAAACAAAAAAAACACATTTTGTTTCATTCAATACAATCTTATCATGACTTCCCAGGTTGGTATGAGTTAAAATCATTACTTACATTTCATAAACTTTTCTGTGGTAATCTCAGTGTGCCGTGTGTGCCCTGTAGAGCCGAAGCTCATTTCGAGGGACAGCAGAGATAGATTGTTTAAATCACTGGTCCAGGGAGACAACCACTTACCAGGCGGGTGGGGCTGGTGCTTGGTACCGCCATGTTGTGCCGTGTTGTCTATTGTATCTGTGAATTTTGACTTTTGTGGAAACACTTCTGCAGCTACTTATTGTACTCCTCCTTGAGAAGGTTCTAGTAAAGAATTAAATTAAGCAAACATGATTTAGTAAATATTTCAGAAATCTTAAAAGTTTTATCGAGGGATTATCAAGACCATAATCCACATGGGACAGGACTGGATACTCAAAAGTAAAAATGCTAAATTACATTATTTAAAATTTTTTTTTCTTTTCAACATTTTAGTTAGATTTCATGCTTTAGGCCAATTATCTGAGACAAGGGTGAGCCAAATAGAAATTTTCTAGGACGAATTTCTATAGAGTCTTAAAAGCATGGTTTTCTTAGGAGAGCAATAGTGTTGCAGCCATTGAACTTAGTGAAATTGAGTGACTGTCATTACTAAATGAACTCCTTTTATTTTCCCCTTCAAGTTTGCTATACCCCCTAGCAGATGGAGGTTATATGGCTCCTTCACCGTGTCCGCACATTTCCCTGGCTGGGTACTTGTCTTTCTTACCTTTTATCCTACTTAAACCATCTCAGGGTGACCATCCATTCCCTTGCTTTCACGAAGGAAGCCAGTCTTCAAGGGAACAGATCACTCCAGGCATGAGTAATGGGATAGAGAGTGTTTCATCTCGGTGGGTTGCCAATTTGAATCTGGCACAAGCCAGCAGTGATTGAAATTCATCACAGTTGGCAGGGAAATATGTCCCCACCCACCCCAAGGCCCTGGTGGTTTCTGCCTGGTTTGGATGATAGGTGTCTCTGCCGTAATACACCCTATTGTTGTATTAATTGACTGCCTGCCCCAGGTCTTAAGAAAGGACCTGGAAAACACATAAATGATTTTCATCACCTATTACAGAGGCAGGTCTCAAAGATTCATCATAATACCTCCACAGTCAACCAGTGTAGATTCATGGATAAGAGACAAGGTTTTTTTTTTTTCTGACCAAGACCATAACCACATGGGCCAGGCTTGGAAGACTCATTTCTCAGCTAGAATTGTCCATCTTGGTCTCACATTGTGAGAATTATTGCGACGTTTTTTTTTTTTTTTTTTTTGGTAATGAATCAGTGCATGGTCCACATGCATGAAAAGCACAGCCAGGGAAATACTCAGAATGTGGCTGAATTAATTGAATGGCCATATTAATGAAAGACTGTGGAGCAGTTTGAGCCACACTGACTGTGGGATGGTTCTATTTTCTTTCCTTGCCTGCTCCCACATAGGCATTCAGAGATAACTGTGACCCCTGCCCTCTGGAAGTTCACAAACTGGTGCTCGTGTTAATGTGGGGACTGTTGTGGCTAGATGAATGGGATGGGAGAGGGCCACACTGGCCCCGGTGTTGAGAGCCAGACTCAGGGGGAGGATCCACACTGGGTCTCCACCATCACTTGGTCAGGAATGCGTTTGTTCTGACACACTGTTTCATTTCAAATGAGTCTTACTTATGATATGAAATACCAGAAAATCTGCTTTGAGCTGAAACAGCTCCTATGCTCACTTCAGTCTCATACATGCTCCCCATCATTCATTTCGGTGTCTTTTGCCCTTCATCTTGGTTTATGGGATCCATAGAATTACAGTGTGAACTCATCTCTCTTTCTTTTCTTCCCCCCCAAATTTTTGGGACCAAACCAAGCTATTATCTTTCAGATGATGTAGGAATCTCATTTTCAGGGCAATCGATGCCTGTGGTTATTATTTGTGGTGGGTGGGTGGTTGATTAGTGATGGTCTTTTAAAGTCTTGACTAATGAATTCTTTGAGGCCTCCATGTTCCCTTTGTCCTTCTACAAAGGAAAATGACGATTTATTTACCCCCCCCCCCCCTTCTCAGAGCTAAGTGCTGGCCGGCTTTTTCCTGGTATGTGATCTCTCAAGAAGATGTCACTGACTGGCATTCAGTTACCCTTTGAATTGTCCCTTTTCATCTCGGCTGTTCTTCCCCAGTCCAGCGGTAATTACCATCTGATGGACTGTTACTGGATACTGTTTCACTTGTGCATCTGCTGCCCTAGGAAATTGCATTATTCTTCCAGCACCTGCTAAATTTTCCCCAGCTTGATTGTACCCCAACTCCTTCTTTAAACTTGGGAAATTTGGCTGCCCATGGTTAGACTCCACTGTTGTAGTTGTGGTCAGATTGTGTGGTGTATTTTGAAATCAGCCCTTTGGCTTCTCCTCGATAGAGGTTGCTAAAAATACGTACGCTTGTTTTTCAGCATCGTATATGCCCTGATCCTCTCAGTGTAACCATGGTGATAGGATCTTGAAATGAAATTAACGCACTTTAAATCACGCCTATGAGTCAAGGGTGATTTTTCAAGCCATTTCTTAGCCATTTGCACTACCTATAGGAAGTGCGTTTGAACCCTTTTCTCTGACATTCTTAGGATAGTTTATAGACATTCCTTCATGAGCTCTTTTTTTTCCTCCTTCAAACAGTACAAGTTCTGTGGTCATTTCATTCCAGTTCTCTGAACACTATCTAGTTTAGTATTATATGCAGTATACATGTATACAGCAGTATGACTCATGTGCATCAGTGATTTAGTCTCATTATTCTCATAATTCCTTCCTTTTAAATTTACAGAAAAATCGCAACAGCAGCGATTTCTCCCAACAGCCTTACTAAAGGCTTGCCATGAATCATCCCATTTGACGCTCCCATCAGCACGTGTGAAGAGTCACAGCTACTCCCCTCCTCAGGGTACCTAAAGATAACAGGCTTGCAGGGAAGGAGGGTAAATGACTTGTCCAAAGACTAATTCATTGGCAGAGCTTCAGATCTGGATGGTCTGCTGCCAGAACCCTGCCTTCAACCATCATGATATATATATTCTCTTATCTAAAAAGCAAAAGTGCTGCTATCACAAGTCATTGTAGGAAGACCAAAACTACAGAAAAAGAAGATGGCTTGACAGTAGACCTTTTGGTATCTCCCAGATCTCTGGCACCAGATCCTTAGTAAAAAGGTGACCCACAGATAACGGTCTTTCCCCCAGAGAGGTTTGGATTTTCCTCTTGGCTGAGTCCTTCATTCTTGATTCTGATTCTGGGCCAGCCTGACTCTGGCCGGGGCTTGCCTGGGAAGGAACAGATGCACAGGGCCAGGCTGGTGTGCCAGGGTCAATTTTTAAACACCCACTGATCAGGCTATTGGTACTTCTCTCTCTAGCTTATTGTTGCAAACCTTTTGAAATGATAGTGGCAGCTGCGGGGAAAGGAGGAAAAATTGGGGTCCCATACATAGGTTACGTTGTGTTATAAATTTCTCGATATTCAGTTCTGTGCTACATCGGGCTTCACAGTGTTCTTAGAAAGTGCTAGAATAAATGCCCTGGGAAAGAGACTGAAGGTTTGCCCGGGAGGCCAGGGATGGATAGGATATACTCTAGTGGCATAATTGACAAGCCTGGACATTGTTTAGAAATTGACCTGTGATCGAATGCCAGAATGAGATCTTCAGGGTGTGATAAGCTAAGACACTGTGAAAAGTAAAGTTACTTCTTAACAATCGCAACATCATCAAAAATCAATCCTACGTCTTATCCTCATTTTCTAAGATAGATATCATAGGACAATCACTGTCTCTCTCTCCCTCTCTCTGTGCTTTCCTCCCTCCCTTTCTCTTGAACAGCTTTATTGAGACATAAGTTATATGCCCTACAATTCACCCATTAAATTATGAAATTTATTAGTTTTTAGTATATTACACAGTTGGGCAAACAATACCATCTAATTTTAGAACTTTTTTTGTCACGCCAGGAAAGAAAGCCCTTAGTAGCTACTCTCTTTCCCCAGCCCTAGGCAATTAATGATTTATTTTCTGTTTCCATGAATCTGCCTACTGTGGACATTTTGTAGAAGTAGAGTTATACGATGTGGCATTTTGGGACTGTCTGCATTCACTTAGCATGTTTATAAGTTTCATCCATTTTCTTGTGTACTTGATTCCTTTTCTTTAAGATTTTATTTATTTACTTGGGAGAGAGATTGAGAGAGCAAGGGAACACAGAGGGAGAGGGAGAAGTAGACCCCTGCTGAGCAGGAAGCCTGATGTGGAACTCAATCCCAGGACCCTGAGATCATGACCTGAGCTGAAGGCAGATGCTTAACCACGGAGCCACCCAGTCGCCCCTACTTGATTCCTTCTTATTGCTGAAGAATACTCTATTATATGTGTCCGCTACATTTTACATTTTATTTATCCATTCATCAGTCAATGGACATTTGAGTTGTTTCCATCACATTGCAACGAACATTCCTGCACAGGTTTTTATGTGGCTATATGTTTTTGTTTCTCATGGGTGTGTATACCTAGGAGTAGGATTGCTCGTTCATATGGTAACTCTATGTTCAACATTTTGAGGATCTTCCAAACTGTTTACCCCAGTGACTGCACCATTTTACACTCTCTCATTCTTGGGTGAGACCCAGCATTCCTGCTAATAAGTGGCCAAGTGCTGGTCCACTCAAGGCCATGGCCAGGCAGTGTACCTAACTCTTCTTTCAGTTCGGAAGCAGGGCTTCTCCACCACTCCTGGAGAGCATCATTTTTGGTTGACTGTACACCCACAATACTAGCTTCAGTCATTCTGAAAGCAGAATTTTTCCTAAAATCTGATCTCTCCTGATCTTGTCTTCCTTGCCTTACCCTCGCTGGCTCATCAGCCTTCTATAGGCCTCCATGCACAGTTAGAAGAGCTCCAGCAGCAGGGGTGGGGAGGAGCCCATCCAAACCACAAGAGAGAAATGGAGAACTTTCTGGTATTTAAACCACCAGCCTGTCCTTTGTTTGAGTCCACCTTTCCTAGTGTTACCCCTTTTAAAACAGCTCCGAACAGGAAAAAAAAAAAAAAAAAAAGAGAGAGCGAGAGCGAGAGAGAGAGAGAGAGAGAGAGAGAGAATCCTGGGGCTTTCCTGGATGCTGATCAGGTTCTTGCCATAACCCTGTAGGAAGAAAAAAAAAAAATGCATTCTGTTCCCTGCAGAGCCAGAGTAATGAATACCACAGAGGTCCAAAAGCGCCTCGGGATACATCAGCTGCCTGCTCTTGCTCTGGAGGGCCCCAGCCAAGCCCGGCTCCTGGGTGGACCTGGGCTCCTTGGGGCAGGAACTGGCCTTCACGGCTAAGTGGCTTCTTCACAATCCGCCTTCAGGGAGGAAAAGGCAAGGCAGCACCAACAGGAGGCTTTGCTTTGTGTATTTTTAAATAGCTGGGGATATAAAATGACAAAGGGGACAATTAGCCCTGCAGATGTTGACTCTGACTCAGGAAGTTACTTCTTTTCCTCTTGATTAAAAAAAAAAAAAATAGGCTGTTACAAAAGCAGTCCATATTGATAGTAGAAATTTTAGGAAAAATCAATAGAAAATCCCTACAACCTGCAAGCCTCTCTCACTAGGTTACCTTTGTTAATATTTTGGTGTTTTTACTTTTAGCTTATTTTCTGTGGGGAAAAAAAAAATACATGGCGATCAAATACGGCATTTTGAAACACACTTTTACACTGAATATATCGTGAATGTCTTTGCATGTTACGAAGTATTCCAGAATGTCCCTTTAGTGGTTGCACTTGCCTTGTGATGAACGACCCCCTAACCGTCCGTGAGTACTTCCTGTGCTGGGCTCTGTGTCAGACACCTGCACGGATCGACTCACAGAAGTCGGGGTGTCATTGTCCCCGATTTGCAGGGGAGCAGGGGAGCAAACAGGTGAAGAGAGGTTCAGTTATGTAGCAGAGCATTAAGCCCAGCAGGACTTGTGGGACTAATGACAAAGCCGCTTGATTTCTGCCTTCTGCCGCTCTGTAAATGTGCTCTCTGTGGCCGGGTTTGCCGCCCCCGGCCCCCCCCCCCCCCCCCCCCACCCCCCCCCGGTTCCCAGGCAGAAAGTAGGCAAGGCCTGTGACTTTTCTGGTCAGTTTTAGGTAACAAAAGTTGCATGGGTCACCGCTCCAAATCACAGAACCTCATCTTCATTCCACGAAATGTCCAGTTTCATTTCCTGTAATAATCAAAACTCCATTTTCCTCTGAAGATTAGAGTTCCTGCTTCCCCAGCTGAAGCCTGGGGAAGGAGGGCAGAGAGGCCCTTTTCTCTCTAACTCACCAAGCTCCCACTTATTTAGCATCTCTTTAGCTTATTACAGTTCGGGGTATTTTTCTTTAAGCCTGTTAGTTTCTTGTTATTTAGCTATATTCCTGGTCCTTGTGAAACTGGGGGGCCAGGGCAGGGAGGAGGGGCGGCCTGGGGGTGGTGGATTCCTTCTGTGACTGCTGTTGTCATTGGATAGCTCCTGCTCTCTGGGCCGGACTCCTCTTCTCATAGCCGTGCTTGGTTTCCTCAGAGATTCCCGTCACTGGGGACCTCCCACCCCCAACCCCTCGTGCAGGCAAGAACCCTCTAGCTCTGGGGCGCCTGAGTGGTTCAGTGGGTAAAGCCTCTGCCTTCAGCTCAGGTCATGATCTCAGGGTCCTGGGATCAAGCCCTGCATCAGGCTTTCTGCTAGGTGGGGAGGGGAGCCTGCTTCCCCCTCTCTCTGCCTGTCTCTCTGCCTACTTGTGATCTCTGTCTGTCAAATAAATAAATAAAATCTTAAAAACAAAACAAAACAAACCAAAAACCCTCTAGCTCTGCAGCCTGAGTCTTAATCTCCCCTCAAGATGGCCCCCTAGGAAAAACCTCTGATAAAAGTCCACACCTGTCAACAGATGGCCGCTGCAGGCCACCTTCACTTCGTTGCCCAGCAGCAGCCACCCACCTGACGTGCCCTTCAGATCTCTCGGGCAGAAATCACGTAGCAGTCCACTGTGGGAGCTCATGTGAGGGTGGCTGAGGGCCCCCATGCCCTTTTTTTGAGACTTAAAGTGAAAGACAAGGCCATCCCCATGTCTCCTCTTTGGGGTGGGGTGGCATCTGACCCACAGCAGATCATTGTAGCTCACTGAGGAAATCTCCAGAAGAATCTTCTCTTATATCTATTTTTCTTACCCTTTTATATTCTCATTGTGAGTGACAGCTTTAAAAGTCATTTAACCAGTACTTGTTCACCTGCTTTGACATTCTTCACAAGAAGAGTTTCTTTGGAATGTAGCACCCATTGTCTTCAGCTTCTGATGTCCTGTGTGACATAACTTACCCGAGGCTAGACAGCTGCCAGGCGCAGGCTTTGGGACAGCAGCATCCTGTGCCAGATCCCAAGATTCACCACTGGTGTTGCTAGCCAATTCCCTAATGTTGGTCATTTCAGTCTTTATCCAAATTATATCATTATGAACAATGCTGCCATGTCCATTCTTGTTATTTTTGAGGATATTCATCATTATGTCCTTTCAGCAAATTCCTGGAAACTGTTTTGCTAGGTCAAAGGTAAAGCTACTCTTTCTGGAATCAAAAAACATGAAGTTTTAGAATTTAGGAAAATAAAAATTATGATTCCCTCCTTTGAAAAGATCATTTCTCTTTGCAGTGGGTTTGCTTTGTCTAAGTAAACCACCAGCATGCAGGAAGCCCTTTTTTATTGTCAGATATAAATGTTTGGAGTCAGATAATGAGGTCTATTTTCCCATTTTTCTTGGGCTCCACTGAATCTCTCCATGGAGTCTCCACTCCACCTGAAGGGAGAAGTAATCTCCATCAGTTCCAAGTAAATTTTACCATTTAATGTTTAAATGGAGTTCATTCAGGAATTTTCCCCCCCCCCCCCCCCCCCACCCCAGTGGGGAAGACATTACAGTTCTTGAGAGCCCATGAAGCATCTTGGCATCACGGAGGCATGGAGGGGTTGGGGAGCCATGGTCTGGTGCTCAGAACTTCAGCTTGTCCTAACACATCCCTTATTTTGTCATCCAGGTCCCCAGCTGGCCCTTAACTACTTACAGTGGGGACATTCTCTTCGTGGCCTTGAGAACTGTTCGAGTCAGGCAGGCTGTTGACTGGAGTGTGCTCTTCCTGTCTGTCTTTCTCAGTATATATCCTTCCCCCCCACACCCCGCTGTCTCTTTCTTTCACCCCCTATGCTTCCCTCTCTGGCTCTCTCCCTCTGGCCCCCCTCTGGGCTTTGGGAAGCTCATGACCTGCCTCATCTTCTTTCTTGCCCTGACACCGCCCTCAACCATCTCCACCCTTCTCGGAACAGGTGGCAAGGGCATCCCTGTGAGGCACAGATTGCTCTGCTCCCATATTCCCATGTTCTCCAGAACCTCTTTGAGGATCCTGTCCCTGTCTTCCACTTTCATGGCTTTAACCAGAGGGAAGGAGAGGCCTGTTCTATACTTGTCTCTCTTTCCCTCCTCTTTTCCTCCCTCTTCCGGTATAGGGAAGACAGACTTTGTTGTCACCATGTGTTCTTTTGAAATCTATCGTTTAAGAAGTGAGGCATCAACTCTGACTTCTGATACTCAAAAGTCAGGCTTTTCTGAGACTCAAAAATCTTCTCTCAATCTGCCATGAGTTTTGAAAAGAAGTGACCTACTCACTCTTCTGCAGCTGTCTGTCCAATGGCTGGTGTCCCCTGACTGCTTCCTGAAGATGTCAGGAGAAGTCATGAGTCAACAGGACAGGAATGAAATACATCTGTTAATATGAAGTAGTACTCCTCCATGATGATAACAATAATATACACACAGATTGCAGACCAAGAAGGCCCCTGTGGGGCTGGCTCACTGCCTCTGGCCAATGGAGGAATTAGAAAAACAAAGCTCCATTCATTATGAAGTGATTTTATGTCCATGGATGCACATATTATAAAGCTAACTTTTAGATCTTCTCATGAAAGCTTTTAGATGTTGTATCTTGTTAATAAATTCTAGTTTAAAAATGAAAAAAATAGAAGAGAGACAGAGAGAGGTAAACCAAGACCCAGACTCTTAACTATAGAGAACAAACTGATGGTTACCAGAAGAGAAGAGGGTCGGGGAAGGGGAGAAATAGGGGATAGGAATTAAAGAATATGCTTGTCCAGATGACAATAAGTAAGGTGATTTTAAAAATAAATAAATTCTTGTTTTAAAAAGTAAGATACACTTTCTTAGAAGATGCAAAAGACTAGGGAAACAGACAAGCCAGCCAGGAACCTAGAGAGGTCATACATTCCCATGGAGCTCAGGCATATTTGAAGTTTTCTACAATTTAGTAATTTTCATAAAGGCTTCTGAGTTCAATTGTCCTCATTTACACACTCACCAGCTCTGAGGGAAAGTGACATTTGCCCCAACTGGAGGCAAAGGAGCAAGCCAAAGTGCTGGCTACCTTCCTGCCCGCTCTGGCCTGCTCCCTGCTGCCTCAGCCCCGGGGGATCCCCCCACCCCCGCCGCACGTTGCCCCCATCCCAGAGGCAGCTCCAAGTCCTCTGCCTTCCATCCTCACACTGCCGCCTTTCTCTGGGGTCGAAGCTCTTTAAGGAAAAATAAAAACCATTATCCAGTCTGTTGCCTCCAGACCATTAAGCTGAGTCAAGATTACTGACGTCATGATCTCCATGGTAACCAACTTAATAAGCAAGAAAGAAAACAAAAAGGGCAGCTTAAAAACAGGAGAAAAAAAAAAGAGAGAGAGAGAGAGATAGAATAAATAGGTATGGAAGGAGCGTGGGAGCCGTAAAGGTTTTTTATTGCTACTTGTTGGAGATCTCAAACACGAGTCGACAACAGCACGGGCCGTTCCGGCGGTTGGAACCCCTGGTAATAAACGTGAATTACATCCTATACCCTTGCTCCTACTTCTCGCGCTCTTCAGTCGTGTCCTGGGTTTTGTTTGTTCTGTTTTTGTAATATAATTCAGTGCGTTGAAATGATCACCATGGTAGTCGTTATAATCAAGGTTTTTATGGCAGTTTATGTGTTTAACTGAAAGGAGCCACGCTGCTAGGGAGCCAGTCTGGGACAGTGCTCTCCCGTCACCCTGGTGAAGCTCCTCTGGCCGAAACTGTCCCCGTTGTCACCTCCATGCACTGACCCTCAGTACGGTGCTGCAGTGAAACCGGAGGTGGTGGTTGATTTTAAGAATTGGACCACACGCTTTCTTTTCTTGCGCCGTTTCTTCCCTTCCCTTCTCCTTCCTTCCTCCCTCTCTCCCTTCCTTTCTCTTTCTCTTTCTCTCTGCTCCACACCCAGCATGGAGCCCAGCAGGGGACTTGAACTCACAACCCTGAGATCAAGACCTGAGCTGAAATCAAGAGTCAGACGCTTAACCAACTGAGCCACCCAGGCACCCCTAGGCATTTTCTATCACAAGTTTTAATTTGTGAGCTGGTCATAAATGATGTCTGATAGTGTCCCATGGAAGTATATATAATCGGCCACTATTTTAATTAGTTTACTAGACAGCCTCCCTCTGTACACACCTGGGTCTGGAATCACACTGTGTCAGTAGGACCCCAACTAGTGGTCCCCTGGGCCAGGTGACTTCTAACAGCTCACCCCTCCCTTTGTGTCATCAATAGGGGGATAGACACGCAGACAGATACACACCTGTGTGATCTGATTCACTCCAAAGGCAGGAGTAAATGCCAGACTCTGAAGGTGTTTGGGTGGCTAGATTCAACTTTATGCCCAGTGCCCTGTCCATGACCTTAGTTCGTCACCCCTTCTATCTTGTCAGGTGTAGGCACCTGACTCTATTCTTCATGAGGATTTTCCTACCATCTCCCCTCTCTAGTGTTTTGCTGTGCGGGGGCTGTTTATTCTGGAGGATGCTGCTTAGGGCCCAGGAACCCTTGGATCCTCTCAAGGCAGCCAGGCTGAGATCCAGGTTCCCTTGGGCATGAAGTGAGTGAGACAGGACATGAGTGGCTTGCCTTCTGGTGACCTGCCCCACTGGAGGACAGCCCACCAAGCCCAAATTCCAAAAGAATCTCCAGGCCCTAAGTATCCAAATGCATCTGTTTATTTTGTTCTGGTTAATTAGGGATTTATTTCAACTATATAAAAATAGACATGCATATAAGAAAAGCAGGAAAGAAACACATACAAAGAAAAAAATAGTTGTGCTGGTGTTAGAGGGAAACTTTTTGTAAAGACTTTATTTATTTGCCAGAGAGAGAGAGAGCGTGAGACAGCATGAGAGTACAGGCAGGGGAATGGCAGGCAGAGAGAGAAGCAGGCTCTCCGCTGAGCAGGGAGCACGATTCGGGACTCGATCCCAGGACCCTGGGACCATGCATGACCTGAGATGAAGGCAGATGCTTAACCGACAGCCACCCAGGTGCCCCAGTGTTAGAGGGAATTAAAAAAACGAAACAACAACAACAACCAAAAAACAGCTCTGAATATCATCTTTTGCAAAATAAAACATAGAAAAACATTAAATAATTCAATGAAATTGTTCAATTGGTTTCATTATATTTCTCTGCAAATAAAAACAAGAAAGCCTGGAGGAGATGGAAGATGAGAGGTGGGGGAGTGGGGTCAGGAAAACCGCTCTGGTAAAGATCATTTAAGCAAAGACCTGACCTGAGGGGTAGAGGGGTGGTGTGGGGGCCAGGAGGAAGGAGCTGATTTCCCTTCTTCATACCTGTCTGAAACCTAGGCAGTCCCAGGGCCTGCCCCTTCCCTGCACGTGAGGACCTCCACCACCTGGGCACACTCCCATGGGGACACACCCAATGACAGCACTGAAGCTTTGCCTTTGATTTCAGTTATTTTTTTTTTAAGATTATATATTTATTTGTTTGTTTGTTTGTCAGAAAGAGAGAAAGGGAGAGAGCACATGCAGGCAGAGTGGCAGGCAGAAGCTAAGGGAGAAGCAGGCTCCCTGCTGAGCAAGGAGCCTGATGTGGGACTCAAATCCCAGGATGGTGGGACCATGACCTGAGCTGAAGGCAGCCGCTTAACCGACTGAGCCACCCAGGCATCCCGATTTCAGTTGTTTATTTTTTTAAGATGTTATTTATTTGACACAGAGAGAGAGATCACAAGTAGGCAGAGAGGCAGGCGGGGGGGGGGGGGGGGAAGCAGTCTCCCTGCCAAGCAGAGCCGGACATGTGGCTTGCTTGATCCCAGGACCCTGAGATCATGACCTAAGCCCAAGCCCGAGGCTCAACAGAAGGAGTCACCCAGGTGCCCTTCACAGTTATTTTAAATGAATTGCATGCCACAAGCCCAACAGAGGCAGTTAAACATTTCAGATTTTGTACTTAAACCTTCCTTTTCTTGTTAACCTCCCATAGCTTACTCAAAGCACTACCAGAGCCCTGTGGAGTTGTAACGCCCCTTGAAGCAGTGACTTCTGTTTCTTAATAAAGGATAAAAAACAAAACAACAACAACAAAAAAAACCCAACTCCGATAAGAGTTCAGAATTTCAGGTATCCAAATGATTGGAAAAGATTAAATATTTTCCCTAGATGGCAGTTGGCCTCCTAGGAATTCCTGGGGAGGGCATTGTATCTGTTTAAGAAAAAATGACAAAGTAACTGCTATTTTGAAGGCTTTCCTTGACAGATGTGTAGAGTATAGAAATCTATGTATTATTAAATAATTCTTTATAATATGCTCAAGAATAAGCAATTTGTAAGCCTGTTTACGTTCTCGCCATCTGGGTGCATTCTGTCACCCATCTGTTTCATGTAATTATGTAATTATCAATATAAGGAAAGAATAGGTGATATAATTAACAAGAAAAACCGATCCACACTGAAGAGTAAAAATGACATGCATCTGTTGAATTGCTTTTTGTTTCTCTTCCTTCATTGTTAACTGTTTTTTCATTTCACAGTTGCGTTCAGGCTGTCCCCAGGAGAGCTGTTTTTTGCCATGGCATACTCTCGCATGCTCTCTCTCTGTCTGTCTGTCTCTCTCACATACACACACACATGAACACACACAGAGTGATTAATAAAGTATCGGGGAGCTGACATAACTTTGAAAGAAATGAGCAAGGTCTTCAAGGTATTATTCATTGATTCTCTACCACTGGGAGAGCCCTGATAGTCATTTCCAGAACACATAATATGACAGCTAGAACTCTAGGAAATATTTAAATTAATTAGTGACAGATGGAAGGACCAGGCCGGGGTGTGTGGCCCTCACACAGGATATTGGAAAGAGAAGCCGCTTTAGAAGAATTCCCCTGCTTGGTACTTTTAATGTCAAGGCTCAAGCAATACGTGGTATTTCATGATAGTACAGCAATCCCAGTGGATTGGCTTACCTTCTGCCCAATCCCACTAGTTAGTCATGCAAGTCGTTCTATCATGTAATGGATGGAAACGATGATGGCTCCCGCGTATTTATGGACAGCGATGCAGACCACGTGGCCACCCACTCTTCTGTCTGCTCGGGCTGGGCTCAGATGCTCTCTCTCCGTGACTTGGGACCAGCAGAAGGGGCACATGTGTGTATTCGTGGGGGGCATTGCAGGGATCTCTCCACTCCTGCTCTCCAGAGGATGGATGTTCCCTATAGGAATTCTCCCCAACAATTAAGGAAGCCCTCACCTTGACCAGACCTTAGATTTCAGTTCTAAGGCACACAAAGAGGGGCAACCCCCTGACCCATTTAGACGGTAGTCCTTACTGGAAATGAAGGCATTGAAATCTCCACATTTCCTTCCATTGATTCAAGATCAGGAGTAGGCCTCCTGATGTGCTGTGCAGACCATCCTGCCCCTCCTTCCAGGGAGAACCCTCTCCCCTGCTCCCTGTTCCCTGTGTGTGCATGGGAAGGGAAGGGAAATCCCAGAGCTGGGGGCCCAGAAAAACTGCAGAATAACTCTCACCAAGGAGCTAAGCCTCACTCACAAGCTGAGCTAGAAATCTCTTATTCAGTCATTTCTTGACTTCTGCCTAAAGCTATGTTTGTTTGTTTTTTATTAAAGATTTTATTTATTTATTTGACAGACAGAGATCACAAGTAGGCAGAGAGGCAGGTGGCGGGGCGGGGGGGGGGGCGGGGGGAGCAGGCTCCCTGCTGAGCAGAGAGCCCGATACGGGGCTCGATCTCAGGAACCTGAGATCATGACTTGAGCCGAAGGCAGAGGCTTAACCCACTGAGCCACCCAGGCACCCCTAAAGCTATGTTTTTAAAAACAGTGCCGTGCACCAAACATAAAGCTGGCTGTGTTTCCTCTTGCTAGGTGAGCGTTTCACATATTAAGATGGCGGTGGTTTAATGACCTCTTCTTCTCGTTGCATCCCGTGATGGAGCCTCTTGGGCACAATGGCTCTGGCCAGGCCTGGCTTGCTGGTTGACCTCCCATCCCGGGAGGCTTGTGTAGGGGCAGTCACTGACTTCCCACCTCCACTTTTCCGTGATCAGGAAGAAAATAAATCACTAGTCCCACCTAGATTCCTCTCTGTTGCTTTGAAGAATTTTCTTTGATAAAATTCTCCATAAAGCAAATAACCATCCTCCAGTCTATTTGTATTTTGAATTATTACTTCTGTGGATTTCTTTTTAAGCCATGGATTCCCAATGAACAAATATATAAGAGAAAATCATTAGGCCCCCCGTAGGGAGAGTATTTTAAAGGAGTAAGTAATAGGGACAAATGTGGCTAGATTTCTCAGGGGATTTGGAGGGTTTTGACTTAATACTTACTTATTTCCTTAATTCAAAGTTAAAATAATTTAATTGCAGCCATGCTGACTAATCCATCAAGGATTTTAAAAGGAAGAATGCCATCTGATTCCTAAATAACCTTTCTTGTGTCATTTCTAGTTTTGAAAAGGTTTTAACAATGATTTCTTTCAAGAAAGATTTCAGCTTATATCTTTGAGTCTTTTTTTTTTTTTTTTAAGAAAAGGGTATGGGGTGGTGGTTCCTCATGAGAAAATTGTCATAGAAGAGATATTTACATATATATCATATTCAGCTAAAAAATTCAAAATGAAAAAAATCCTTGTATTTTATAAAAACCCTATTAAAAATCATTAAAGTTCAGACTAAGTGGTTTTCACTTAACCCTCCAAAGTGGCATTAATTTTTCAAGTGGTAACTGTTGCTGAAGATGCTATTGTGCCCATGTGATAAATGTTTAATGATTTGGTAGTACATGCATGGCTTAAAATCCATTATTTATTGCACCTTCGCTTCCCTGGCAAAGGTGATGATTTTATAGCCCCAGCAGTCATGCAAACACATTTATACCAAACCGATGACTGATAATAAATTTCCTTACTGTAAATGTCAGTGGGTTTCATGTGTTGCTGCCATTACATCTTGTTTGGAAGCCGAACGTGACACAGTTATGGGAGGCGCCAGATGGTGTCATTAACACCAACGCTGGGACTGTTTACCGCTGACGTGCATGTGAGAAATTAAAAGGGCGGGCCTGTCTTTGCACCGAAGCATGATGTCAGCGGTGCACAGGTGTAAAGACAGGGCAATATGCTTGCCTATTCCCTTCCATCCCACCAAGAGGGATTTCTCTCTGAAAATAGTTTTATGTTTGAATATAGAACAAGGTGAAGCAAAGGGGAACCTTCTCCTGAGGACTCCTGCTTGATTTTGTGCATGGGGGGGGGGGTCTCAAGTACCCTGAATTCACACCTGCCATCCCATAGGTGGTTCCCACATCAGTGGCAAGCCAGCTTCTCTTCCAGGCATGGCAAGGCCTTTTGTACTAATTAATTATAGCAGGATTGTTGTTGTTGTTGTTGTTGGTGGTGGTGGTGGTGTGTGTGTGTGTGTGTGTGTGTGTGTTGTAATTTCAGATATTTAAATGCTTATTTTGGAAAAGTTCTGTTGAGAGCATGGAATTAGCATTTCTAAAAAGTGTTCAGAATCATTAGGAATTGATTCACAGAATGAGGAGAAGAAGGAAAGTGAAAATTTTCTGAACTAATTTCTTCCATGCAATGGGCTCATCTGTTCGTAAGAATTAGCAGTGGGATCAAGACCTTGACTTTCCCTGCTCCAAAGTGAAGCATCTGAATGACTGAAATTAGCCTCCCGTGTTTGATTAAAATGTATCTCTGTGTTAACTGGGCAGTGGCCACTCCCATTTATTGTTTGTCAGTTTCTTCCTGTGGCGGTTTCTGCTTAGCTCCCTTCTTTTCAATTTCAAAAGAAACGGGTTTGTTGTCTTCCTTTCTCTTGAACCCATTGATTCTGACCAAATTCCTTTGAACTTTGTTTTTAGCCTTAGCATTCTCCATAGGAATTTGCAGAAAGCCTTCTTCTCTCCAAACAATCATTGTGCATTGCTCTCACAAAAAAGCCCAGGGAAACTTTTGGTGTGCAGAGTTTTTAAGTCATGTGAAAAAGAATACAAACCATTGTTTGCACTGAGTTGAAAGAGATAGACTTAATTCCTTCAAACAGAGGTACAGTTGGAAGTCAACAGGAATAATGAGTCTAATTGAAAGACTGAAAGTGCGCTTACAGGCACACCTTCCAAATGAAAAAGAGAGTCAGGCATTTTAGCTTGCTCCCAGGACAAGCAAGCAAGTTGAAAATCACCGGGGGTGAAAATAAATAGTAAGGAGACAGTGCGACTGAAAAACTGTATCTGGGAATAGCACTCAGTTGGACAGAGGTGCTCAGGAAAATTACTTCTTTTCCTCCATGGTTGTCATTTTCCTAACAAATGAACCAGAGGTCTAAACCGGCAGTGCAAATAGTCACGTATGTGACCTGAGCAAATGGCCTCTCCCCTAGGAGAATGGAAAAGTTCTCATCTTATTCTGTGCCCAGAGGTGGGAGATGGCAGCACCAACACAGCTGGTTGTGGGTTTTCTCTCCCAGCCTTCTCTCTTGACCTCTGCTCCTCCTCTCCCTCCCGGTCTGTGTCCCACTCACCTCCTGGATTGCCCAGGCAGAACCATTCTGCCTTCTCTGGACAGCCTCTGAAAATACATTTATAGAGACTAATCTGTATTTCAGTGGGAGGTGTCACCCTTCCAGACCCTTTTCCTGGCTTTCCCCTCTCACCCAGAAAGTTCTCTCCCTTGTCCATCTGAACATTTATTGTTCCTTCTAAATCCAGCTCTGTTGGCACTTTCTCCAGAAAGACTTCCTTGCCATCCCAGACCACCCAAACATCAGCTGTTTCCAGAATTGCCTAGCTCTGCAAAGCCTTTGCTACCAACCCACAGTATCATGAACTAAAGGAATGTGTGTTCTTTTGATCCACTAAATTTTGGATTGGTTTGTTACATAGCAATGGGTTCCTGACACACTCCCCTTATCACTGCATTTTATGTACTGTGTTTTACTTGTTTATAGGTCTGTCACCTGACTTATTGCTAATTAAAGATGGGAACCATGCTTCATTCTTAGCTCAGCACATAGACCATAGACCAATGTTTGGCACATGGTAGACGCTCAAGATGTATTTGTTGAGTTGACATTGTTGCATTAAGCTCTATGTTAAAGTTTTGATGGCAGAATTTCTGGCATCAGAGTACTGAATGGGTTTATCCTGATGCCCCAAGGCGAGAATCATCTCACATATCCAACTGCCTTCTCCAACAAGTTAGACTGGCTTTGTTGCTAGAATATTGATTTCATTCAAACACTTTTTCCAGGTACTTCTCTGACTGGGGACAAGACACTGTGACATTGTAGCTCTCTGCTGTGTATTTGTCAGTTGTTTCTATAAAAATAAGGGCAGATTCCAGTCTACTTCTAGGTTATTAAATGCAAAATACTGGCAAGCATTTCAACTGTTTGGGCATTCCTGATACCACATGTCCCACCCTTTATGATGTGGGATGGAAAGAGAAGGATGACCTGAAAGCCTGTTTCTTTAAGCACCTATTTCTTTAAGGTGTATTCAGACAGATGATACACCACGCATTCTCCACAAACCTTACTCTTACTTTTTTAGACAAGGAAAATAACCAATGATATAGCTGCTGCTGCTTCTTTCTTCTTTGAAATTAACAAAAATCTCAAAGTAAACTTCTCACAGATTATTTCATATATTTCTTGGACTCCTTACATAATTATTAAGACATTCAGAGTCAAATTCTATATTGTAAACATACACATACATGCATTTTTCATTTCATGCCTGAAGAACCATTTTTATCTTCAAATACCTGTAGGAGAATGCCATCTTTTCAGAAGGGCATCGTTTAACAAGAAGAGTGTCTTCCATCACTTTTTTTTTTTTAATATTTTATTTATTTATTTGACAGAGAAATCACAAGTAGATGGAGAGGCAAGCAGAGAGAGAGAGAGAGGGAAGCAGGCTCCCTGCTGAGCAGAGAGCCCAATGCGGGACTCGATCCCAGGACTCTGAGATCATGACCTGAGCCGAAGGCAGCAGCTTAACCCACTGAGCCACCCAGGCGCCCACCATCACTTTTGAATTTGAGTGTTTGCAAAACCTTTGAGACCATAACTTCATTTGCTCACACACAGGTCTTTCATGGGGATTTAGAAATTGAGAATGATTAAGCAGCAAGGAAGTTTTTCAGGAGCTACATGTGTAATGTATTAGTAATTTGTGCTTTGAGAAAAATACAAACTCAGGTCGTTGATCCCACACACCATTTCCCTGCCATGGATTTGCTTTTCCCTGTGAGTTCTCACTAGAGAAGTCATTTCTTCCGTTTGTCCATGACACTGTACTGAAGATGATACATAGAGTGCTGAGTGGCTAGAAACATGCCAGGCAAGATTCAATTAGTGTGATGCAGAGGCTCCAAGGACATTTCTAAATGCTTGCCTCGTGGTAGGAAGGGAGGGACGTGGAGCCATTCAAGATTATCTTGGTACACGTGCCAGCATGTCTGACATTGGGGATCAGTGAATCTATGTCTCTGAAAAGCCAACAGGGGATCTCCCTTGCCAATGCTCATATATGCATCAAAGCAATCATACTTCTAGTGATTTTATGAGAGGCTTGTTCAGGGTGTTTTCTTAATTAAAAACAAGTGAGTTAATTACTGTATCAAATCTAAGGCACCATCATTTATAAGGTGTACCTTTATTTTATGTACCAGGAAGAAAAAATAGTGGCAAATTAAGCCATGAAACAATGATTTAATGGGAGTCCCAGATAGAATATGAATCAGTCATGTAAGTCTTATTGCTTTGAAATTTCTTTCACCTATTCCAAAAGGAGAAGCAATTTACATTCCCTTCGATAGCACTGTTTCTTATGTGATGCGAATAAAACTTTTGCATGTGTCTTAGCAACAAAATGTAACACAGATACCTACTTGTGGGCATCTGTCATCTTTCCTTTGCTCCCATAAAGCACTTGATTGTTGCATTGCAAGAAAATACGGAATTAAGGCTATTCCTCCAATGACTAATATTTGCTTCACTAATATCAAATTTGCACCCTGCTGTTCAGTTTCTGAGCCTTTATGGGAACACAACAAGTGTTCATTTTAATGCCAAATCATACTGTAATCTTTCTGAAAACACTGTCAGTAGCAGTTAAACTCCACACGTGTTGTACACATAATATAGAGAACTCTCCAGAAGTGATGTCAATGACTAGCCATGACCAAGCCACCCACACTCAGGAAAGGAATTGTGTCACTGCTGCTGCCCAGCTGACTGCAATGGTTAAAATGATATTGACTGTGAGGTTGATTTCAGGGATGCCAATGTGTAAGAAAAATGCGCATCCTAGAATTGATGAAATCCAGTGACATCACTCAACTCAACGTCCCAACCCCTTTTTTTTTCCCTATATGAGTGTATAAGAATGGTCACAAGTTAGGGTCAGAGGGTGGCCACAATTTTAACTTTTTATCATGTTTGCAAAATAGTGATAATATCCAGGTGAGGAATAAGAGTATATAAAGGATCATCAGTACAGGAGGAGTAGATAAAAGAAATATAAGAAAAATGCAAGTTGAGTAAATTTACTCAATGAATTATAGTGGCTTCGGGAACTATGGCAAAGACCACTAGTTGCCCCCAATAGCCATTCCTCCCTTTAGTCTTACTAATGGAAACTCAGTTTTATTCAAGGCAGCGATGCACCCAATTAGGATTATTTCCCACTCTCCCTTACATTTGACTAGACTGTGTGACTCAGCGTTGGCCACCAAGATGGAGGTAGAAATAGTTGGAGTGGGAATTCTGGGAAGGCTGTGTAAAGGGAGGAAGGCTCCTTTTTTTCTTCTTTCCTCCCTTCTTTCTGCTACCTGGAATGAGGGTATAATGTCTGATCTCCAGCAGCCATCCTGGGCCATCCATGAGGATGGAAGCCTTGCACTGGGATGGGGAATTAGGCAGGGAGAAGTCTGGGTCTTTGATAAGTTTATGGCACTTGCTTCAATAACTCTGGACTATACTTATTTCCAGATTTCCTTTGCATAAAAGAGAAATTATCTTCCATCCTGTTTAAGCCACTGTTTTCTGTTTCAGCTGGGTTTTCTGTCGTATGCAGTCAAGCCCAACCCTAACTGATATAGGAATCTTCTTTCTTCTGCTAGGATTCAATCTCTGTGGGAGTATGCCACAAGAAATCTATTAAACTTCCACTATTTGCCCAGGATAATGGGGAAAATGTAAAGGAATTAAAGGCATATGGTTCTTGAAATAACAATTCTTCGTGGGTATATGTTACTAATAAATCCGCCAAGGCAATACAGTAGCGCTTCGTTCACCTCCCAACTATTTTGTGAGGACCTAGAGTGTACCTGGAGCAGATCCTGCACCACAGCCCACCCTGCCCACATGGCACAATTTGGGTATGCTCTTCTTGTGTGATGAATGCAAGCCAGAAAGTGTCCTTGGTTCATCATTGCCTTCAGCAGATACCATAGGCTGAACAGCTCACTTTTTTTCTGGAGTGCTGGGGCTACGAAAAGTATTGGGAAAGTTAAGAGAATCCTTCATAAAGCAAGGCTCAAAATCACAGCCTCTTCTTCACAACCTCTTCCTGCTTTCCCAGGACAGTGGCCTTGGTGTTCCTATCAGACTCTTGAACACTTGTAATGATTTTAACAGAAAGGCTGGCTTTTCAAAATTTTTATTTTTTATCTGTGAAAGTGATTTCTAACTTATCAGTTCTCTTTTACATGTCTGTACCTCGCTACCCCTTCTTTATTTGGTAAGGGTTGTCATACCGTGCCCCAAAGAGCTCAACTTGTGAACTTGGGACTTCGAAACTAACACGGATATCAATCTGTCATTTGTTTTGATCCAATTGGGAAACAGAAGGCCTCTCAAAAAGCAAAGAGAATGGAGAAGCATAAGGGAAAAATTACATTTATAAAGCAAAAGTGGGCTTATTAAGAATTTCAGAAATTCTATTCCTAATGGCTTTGAATCTCTCCATGTTCCATTTTCTTGCATGGACAGAGCTCCCTTTGAAGTCTTTGGAAGCTTTCTGTAAGAAAAAATATATACACATGGGTGTGGAGCTGAAAATTGAGCTCATTGTTTTGCCCTTTTAAAATGTGTTTTTCGAAGATTTGCCTTTCATATTGCAGACAGGAGAGAGGATGTGCAATTTTACCTTGTGTAACATCTTTGCCTGAAAAGCTCAAAGTATTTGTAGACGTTGTTTAATGAATAGTTCCCATGTTTGCCTGCTGAGGAAGGCAGAGGTTTGTGTAATTTACTTCCATTTTACACCTGAGGAAACTGATATTTAAGGAAAAGAGGCTCAGAATTTCAACCAGTGGCAGAATTAAGAAAAGAAGCCCAAACATTACCACTGGGCTAATGGTGCCCAGTCTAATGATCCTGGAGGTTGAAGGTAACCCCCAAATGAAATGGTACCATTAGAAAAAAAAATCACCATAGATATTGTCATGTTCCATTTTAGTATGAACCTTGCATTTATTATGTAGGATCATTTATATTTATTTTGATTGCTTCCTAGTTTATTGGCCTATTTGTAATCTTAGTAACTTCTGATTTTGGATCTATTACTGAAATTGAGTTTCAATAATGTTTTTGTACTCATTCTAGCTCATTCTAAGTGCATAAGAGAAACCAAATCAGATGTGGAAACACTGAACTAAGGTCTGCGTATATCAGGGAAAATTACATTTTGACCAATTTCGTGTAAACACAAAACAGTTAATAAACATGCAGAAAACACAAAACTGTACATTTCATGTCTCTTGGTAACTATATGTGAATCAGGGCATCAATTCAACTGACTGTGTACATCAATATCATTTCTACTAAAAAGATCCGATTTAATAAGAAGTTGTTCTAATTATAGCTAAGTCATTTGTTTGCTCATTTAAGCAACTGGCTCATTTAAGAACCAGCTGAAATAATTTGGAACAGTGGAAGTTATGTCAACCCTCTTTAATAAGGGCCCATGAAAAAGTTAATGTATCAATTCTTTTGCCATTTATTAAATCTCCAAAAAATGTATAGCAGGAATAACTCAGATAAAATAAGCAAAACAAAACCCAAACGAAACAAATGCCTCAAAAAGCAAAGATGTAGTTCCTGACCTCAGGAAGCAAACAGTCTAAGTGAAGGGCAGTGAACAAACCAACTAAATTGACAAAGGCAACTAAAACCTCCTCTAGTGGCTCATTCACTTTTAAGTCTTCTGTTGCAGAAGCTCACAGGAAATTACAGATGAATAGGTGAGGACTGTATCTTGTGCCCATTTCTGTTCTGTTCTGTTTTCTCAACTCAACTCAGTATCCCCCTTAACCTGACCTTTGTTGTAATTTCCCTCCCCCACCTCAAGCTCTAGAGTTTTCTAGAATTTTCTAACAGGGATATCCCATAATATCATTCTTTCTTCTCCTGTCTGGGGTTGAATGGAAGGTGTGCAGTTTAAACTCATTAGAAGACTCATTGTCAATTTCAAGGAACACTTCCTTTAGCCTTAGAAGGTCTACTTACATACCATATGTGTTTTATTCCTTCTCGCTGGGACATGTTGATCTCTACATTTAAAATTATCCCTTTGTCTGAGGCATCCAGGTAGCTCAGTTAAATGTCCGCCTCTTGATTTCGGCTCAGGTCATGATCTCAGGGTCATAAGATCAAGCCCCGTGTCAGGCTCCAAGTTCCAGGCTCCATGTTCAGTCTCCTGCTTGAGGATTCTCCCTCTCTTTCTTTCTCTGCCCCTCCCCCTGCTCACTCTCTCTCGTGCTCTCTCTCAAATAAATAAATTCATCTGAAAAAAAAAAAGTATCCTTTTATCTAAAAATGCTAACTTAGTGTCATTAGAAAAATAAGAAGGAGGTAAGAATCTATTTCCCCCCCCCATATTGTCGCTGGTTTGGTATGTAATTAAATGGCTTACAGAATTTCATCTCTTTTATCTTTGAAATAACTTACTACCACAAGGCACATTTAATTTCTGTTTATAAAGTATGAGTCAGCAAAGAAAGCTTTCTTTTTATTTCACTATTAAGGAAATAAAAAACAAAAATAAAAAAACTAGGCTTCCAATGTGTGGCACATATTTGGTAGATATTCAGACGAAGAAAAGGAAGAGCTCACTTGATTTTAAAAATCTTACATACCTGGTGTTCCCCTCCCCCCGCCCCCGCAACCCCGAAGAAAACCTGTAGTTGGAGGAACAGAAAGGAAGGAAATATTCTGCTTTCCTTCAAAAATGACTTGTACTCCTGCTTATGGGCAAAATAATCCCTTTATAAAGCAGCTGAAGGAGTCTTCATTTGCAGTTGTCACTGAAAGACATTTTCAGGCTGGGAAGAATTTTTTTCAAGGTATTTAAAAACCATCTCTCCCAACAAAAGAAAAATGTGTTTTTTTCAGGTCAGCTCATCATACCTGATGATGAATATGTTTTTAATTAAAGCCTGCACACATGGGTTTACTGAAAATCATTGTGATGCCTGATCACTCTCCCGAGACACCCAACCATCCTTGGTACTGATGGCTAACTCTTGACACCCTGAGGCCACTTTGTGTATTCAGCAGTTAGAAAGGTGATTTCTGAGGCCTGGCAGCTGTTGGCGTGAAAGCTATTGTGTGGGAAACAGAAGCCATTCTGTTCTGTTCCCCAGCCGCCTTTGTATCATTGATACAGGAGCTGTTTCATAAATGGGGTCTAATTCTTTACCAGGGAATTTCATTACTGCCCATGCTACAGTGTTTTTTGTGTGCACTTCTGGATAGCAGAGGGGAATGTCTGAAAATACCTCCTACAGAAGGAATCTTGGAGTAATGACCTCTGTTAAGATGCTGGCATTTTAAGTCTGTTAATTAGACCTGTGATCAGATGCCATCATACCAACATCTATGTTTCCTGTCTTCCTCACTGTAAACCACTAGACCCTGGGCTGGCTAGAGTGAATCGGCTGCCATCCTGCTCATCTTGGAAATTAATTAGCACACAGTACATGGTGGTACCCACAGATACCAGAATAAACTACTTTTCTCAAAAAAATCCTCCTTGACATGTCTTGGGAAATTCTTATCGAGCAGGTTAGAGTGATATTTATTTGAAGAACAGACATTTTTTCACCCAAATGATACATCCATTATTGTCATTTAGAAAATGTGTCAACTTAAGGGATTTTCAGTTGCATATAAAAGAAATAAACTGTCCTAAACAACCAAGGAAATGGGGTGGGCTGCATCTTTCTCCCCAGCTATTTGTCCCTCCCTAGGTTGTGCTCTTGCTGGGTGCCTCTGAGGTTCCTCTCATGACAGGCAGGTCTACTTCCCCATCTTGTGGGTGGTAGGCTCAGCCACACGACTTGCTTTGGCCAGGCTGAAGAAGTATTGACAATTTTCACTTTTTCACTCTACCATTGCCAAAAACGCATTCGCCAGCTATCTCTCATCAAAATAAAGGTAAGAGACATGGAAGCCAAGTTGGAGCCACATCCAACTGAACCCAGCCTTCAACAACAAACTTCTAGCTGACCCAGAGATATGTGAGTGAGAACAAATGACAACTGTTTTAAGCCAGCGCCTTTTGTGGTAGTTTGTTATGCAGCCCCACTGTGGCGATAGCTAAGTGGTATTTGTTTCTCATATAACTGAAGACTCCAAAGGTAGCATGGGCTCCAGATAGAGTTTGAAAGGAATTCCTATTCCACTTCTCAGTGTTTCTCTTGAGGCTTCAACCAGGATGGTTTCCTTCTTGGTGGCATGATGACTAAACAACTTTAGGCTTCACACCTATACCCCAGTACTATCTAGAAGATAAGAGGTTTTTCTTTTTCAAAAGAAAAAGAAAAGTCCCTCAGAAAGTCCCTCAGAAAGTTAAAAATAGAACTGCCCTATCATCCAGCAATTACACTACTAGGTATTTACCTAAAGGATACAAAAATACAGATTTGAAAGGGGTTCCTGCACCCCGATGTTTATAGAAGGATTATCAAAAGCCAAACTGGAAAGGGCCCAAATGTCCATCAACTGATGAACGGATAAAGAAAAGGTGATATACATATATAATGGAATATATAGTAATATAATGGAATATTAGGCAGTCATCAAAAAGAATGAAATCTTGCCATTCACCAGAACATGAATGGAACTAGACTGTATTATTCTAAGTGAAATTAATCAATCAGAGTCCCCTCTATATCAGTCAGAGTCCCCTCTTAAAGATGGAGGCAAGCTCCGTCTCTTCCACAATCCATAGTATGCCTCATTAAAGGTGGGAACATGCTGAGAGGCATCAGCCTCATTAATTATGGAGACTCTAAAGTCTCCAAACATTATATTACATTGGATCAAGACTGTTTCTACCTCCATATTGCTAGGCTAGCTACAGCTAGAGAGAAGAGATTTATCCTCTAAATTTTACATGTTCCTTTGTAAATGGCAAAGCATGTGACCATACCCATGCTACCTCAAGTAGCAGAAGGTGCTCTAAATAGGACTTTACCATTGGACTCCCAAACTCCTAGTAACTCAGGGTTTTAAGAAATGCAAAATAAACTTGGTCTATTGGAATTTGAAGATGTCTGAATTGTAGGATGAATTAATGCTAATGTAATCAGAATTCAATGGAGCGGGGTGCATTGGTGTGGATGTCATTCCACTGTCTTCTGGCCTCCATTGTTTCTGATGAGAAGTCAGTTGTAGTTCTTCCAGACACAGAGTAAGCATCAAATATAAATGTGTGTTGAATTAATAAATTAAAAATAGAACCATGGTCTTCTGACATGATCTAACATTCTTTCAAGAGTACCCCATCATCGCTTTGTAAAACCTTCCTCTGTACATTTACTGCTTCTACTGAAGCCTCTGCAGGAAAGTGAATCAAATAAATCAACTCAGAAACATTTTTCAAATATGGACATTAAAATGATCACCAATTACTTTTTCTGTTTCTAAGAGTCCTCCCTGACCTCAGATAATCTACAAGATTGACTAACCTTTATCATCCAACATGATTTGTCATTCAACTAAGATTGTCATTTTACAAATATTACTGAGCCCCTGTGCGCAAGGCACTGTGTTAAGTAGCGTGATGGATCCAGAATGGAAAGAGTTCATACTTGCCTTAAATTACCCAACAATTGCAATCCAGTTGTTGTTCAAGTTTTCAAGGTAATCTTCGACAGAAGGACCCTTCATGAAACTCCAGATTCTCAAGGAGCAACTTGCCTATCTTCTTGTGGGATTATTTTTACATTACTGCTTCTAATCATAAAGGGTTTCAGCTCTATAGGAAACATCCATCAACAATAAGGCAAAAATGATGTAAACCAAGCATCTTGATGTGACCCAGACCAGGTCTTAGATGTAGTCCCATCTTCTTACATTAATATCTTCAATATACCTTTCCCTAAATGTCACCATAGCTGTGCATGGTCACTGTTCAGTCTGATTTGTGGGTAATGTCCTGGTTAAACAACTCCACATAATTGTCAGTCTGGGAGTACAGACTCGACAATATTTTCCTCAAGTCTCTCTTCCTCTTTGTATCTTTTATTACAGTTGAGTTATGCCCTGAACCATACGAACAGAAAACTGACATTGGAACCTAAAATAACTGTCAATGCCAAGATTGTTGTGGTTGGTGCATCCAATGTTGGAATTTCCTTCCTAGAGACGTTGGTATTTTGGTGAGTTGTTTTACTTGATTTCTTTGTTTTTAAAGGAGCTCTTCTCTTCTACACCTGAGATGGTTTCTTGAAAGAAAAAACCCCGAGTTTTTTTTGGTCACCTACACACCCTGTCTAGGGGGATTAATGAATCAGTGAAATATTCTAGACCTAAGGTTGGCAAACTATAAGCCCTGGGTCAAATGTGGCTTTACCTGTGTTTGTAAATAAAGTTTTATTGGAGCACAGTCATAGTCATTTCTATGTTGTCTCTGTTTTCTTGATACAGTGGCAGATTTGAGAGGCTGTTTAGCCAGCAGTGCCTAAAATATGTACACTCTGACCCTTTCCAAAGTTTGCCAACCCCAATCTATACTAGTGTTTCCCTTATTGGCTGAATCATAAAAATCACCTACAACATTTGTCAAAGGGTAGATTCCCAGCCCGAGCACCATACCTACAGAATCCAAAACTTCTCGGGATGGCTCTCGGACTCTGTATTTTAGCAGGTGCTCCATACAATCAGGAAGGTTTGGAAATCAATTTTGATACTGCATATAACAAAGAGGCTTTCAGTAATGGAAGATGGGTTGGGACCTTTCTTCTAGCCCCTGCATTTTGGGTGCAAAGGAACAGAGAAAAACCCCACAGGGAAGACTGAGGCCCATGTGTCTCTCCAGTGCTGCTTTATTACACTCACAGCTCTAAACGGGTTTCCTTTCAGAGCCCATTTTCCTAATAGGGGATTCCCAAGGGCTCTCAGCTTCCCCTGAGTAGCTCTCCATCTGCTCACTGAATTTCAGCCCCTCCCTGACAGGTAGAGCCCTCGGTTGTTGTCCCAGCACTTAGGTCATGGTCTGGCATCATCACCACCTGATGCAGGACTCTAGATGACTTGCCTCATTTCTCTCAGACTTGGTTTCCTCATTTATTTTATTTATTTTTTAAAATATTTTATTTATTTATTTATTTGACAGAGACACTGTGAGAGGGGGAACACAAGCAGGGGGAGTGGGAGAGGGAGAAGCAGGCTTCCCGCTGAGCAGGGAGCTCGATCCCAGGACCCTGGGATCATGACCTGAGCCAAAGGCAGACACTTAACGACTGAGCCACCCAGGCACCCCTCCTCATTTATTTTTTTCTTTAAAGTCTCACGGATGTCTTAAAACACCCTAACTTTGGAGAACCACAGACTCCTGAATCAAATGAGTCCAGTTTTTTCTAAATCTTTTGCTCAGGATCACATGAGAAATTTTAGTTCCTATTTAAAACTATAGATGCTAAGAGATAAGAAAAAGGTGAGAAACAATAGCCTGCTTCCCCCAACTCCTCCAGAAGCCATCAAAGGTAGTAGCCCAAGCGTGAGGCCTTGGAAGGGGTCAGTCAAGGAAAGGGAGGGAGGAAATGACCCCTAACAGGTGTTTGCCCCTGGTTGATAAGGAGACGAGCTAACCTTGCAGGGTTACTCTGCTCATTTGATATCACATTAACCAGATAAAGATTTTTTTTTTTCCACTTCCCAGCCTATTTGTTCAATTATCTGGAACATACCCCTAGTTAATCAGAAATAAGTCACATGTCATTATTGAAATCAGCAAGAGAGCTCACATGCTTTAAATATCATAGTCAGTCTATAGCAATCTTTCATTGCAAGAAAGAAATACTGAGAAGCATCTGGAAATATTCGTTTTCACATGTAAATCACACTACAGTTTGAGGGCTTGCCTCGTGCTGAGGGGTCTCTTCTCTTCTTTAAGACTCCAAACAGCAAGTCACATATGACCATTTCTGAATGATAAATTATCTGTGAAATTATAGTAGTCAAGTGGTTAGCAAAAACAGGTCTGAAGTCTTCGTTCACCTACATACTTATTCATTACATCTTATTTTAAATGATTACCTGAAGAAATATACATATAATTTTCTTTTTGTGGAATCAACTTAAATTTAATAATGACAAGTAGAAATTTGGATATAAGTACTTGGTTGATTAAATTCCTCAATCAGACAGACCTTTTTAAAGCATTTTAAAGTACTCCTAGTTCTCTGTCATCATTACACAGATTACAGATGCTAAAAATAGACTGGTATCAGTTTACGGATCTTGAATCCTTCACAGAGGAAATAGTTTTCTCATTATTTCCCTAATTATTTTAAATTAGCAATCACCATAGTAACCTACTGCATATTTTACTTTACCAGCTTAACTGCTATTTGAACTAGATGTTATAAATGATTTGACCTGAAATAAAATGGAAATGATCACCAAACATTGACCCCCCAGTGAGGATTAAACCCACGTTTTGGAGGCAAGATTTAGAAAAGTCGTCCTCCTGATGTTTCTGCACTGCACTACTAGACTCAGCTGGGACACTGTGGTTCCCGGAAAGCCCACGTGAGGCCCAGTACAGCAACCTCTTTTTCCAGAAAATTTGGTAATTCTGTCATCTGGTGACAAAACAGACAACTCTTTGTCCTCACATCATGTACATGCCAAAAAATTACGAAGCATTTGTCTCCTTCAAAGGACACCAAAAGCAGTCGCTACGTAACATCTCTTCCCTTGTGACGTCCTTCTTTCCTGAAGTGCTGAGGCTCTGCTGGGGCAGCTGAAAGGACTTGCTCTAAGTCATCAATTAATCCAGTAGGACGCAGCTCCGAGGGAGGGGGGAATTGTGAGGGTAATGGTTCGGTTTGTTTATTTATTTGTTTTAGTGCAACGTTCTAGCCAGTCCTTAGCTGTTACCCATCCAGTTACATCAGCACAGACACACCTTCTTGTCTTTGATTGTCAGGCCTATGAGTCACCTGCATCTCCTTGTCCTTGCTAGGGCAAGGCCTCCTAGGCCCCTCGGTTCCCAGTGATATGGGTGACAGGTGTTTTCCTAGGGACACATACCAGCATCCATTGGTGTGTCCCTGTCCTCCCAGTCCTGTTCAGTCCTCCAGTGCTGGGCTGAAGAGTGGCAGTCCTGCTCTCAGAGCTTCCTGCACTCTCCATCTACCCCCCTACGGCTCCTAACTGGGGGTATAGGGTAATTCAAGGTCAGGGTGAGGCTCAGGTCATTTGTAGCACCCCACCCCCAGGGGCCATCTGCCTTGTCTTCTGAGAGTGCTGTGTCCAAGAAAGTGCTGTGTCTGAGAAGAGCCCAGGAGGAAGTTGTGTTTAGGCTCCACACCCCACCCTATGACCAGTATGGGCTCTGGCCACAGGTGTCTTCTGGCCTGTCCCCATCACCTTCCCTGCCAGGGCATGGGCTCCCATGGTGATCACCAGGAGCTGAGCAGGGGACCAACAGCAAGCATGGAGTCAGGGCCAACGGAGCTTTCTTCGGGTAGGGGCTGAGGAGGAGGAAACCCTCACTTATCCTGTAGTGTAGACAGCAATGAATTCGAGGGGGGCAAGGCAGCTCTTAAGATATTTTATTGTGAATCATCTGGGTTCTTTAGCATTCCAAGACATTTACATCATGGACCTGAACTGTTTTTAAGTTATGTTTCTCATAACTGATAGGTGGTATTCATTTGGTTGTCCTGGCTCTTTGGGTCTGAAAGTTCTTGGTTTGGACAGTTAAGTATTTCATAGACATTGCCCTTTCGGTACTGTTAGTAAAAAGACTTGTCTAAAACTCCAGTCATGTGAAAGAGCAGAAAGAACTTGGTGTTAGCTGTTAGCCCCCCTCTGCTGCCCACCCGTGCTGAGAGGGTCATGGCAGGGACCACCCCCCCCCCCATGGTGCTGCCAGCCCGAAGGTGTTGTCCCCTAGGAACTCCACCACTTGCATCTGGGACCTGAAGGGAACTTCCTCTTCTTGGATCAACAGCCAGATATGGAGGTGAGTGTCTATCATCTTGTCAAGGAAACGGTGTTTCCCAAAGAAGAGCTTCGCAACGAAGTCTGAAAGCTCTTTTCAGAAAGCAGGAGGCCCTTTCCCACAAAACTTTAGGAAGTCCTATTTTTACCAATCGCTTCACGGACCCAGTGCAGCTCTGCCGAACTCCCCAAATGTCATGCTTTGACTACTTCAGGCTTTCCACTGAAGTACTCCAAAATCATTTTTTAAAGACAAATAGGGAAATGGTATGCCCCCCCCCCCAAAAAAGGAGCAGATGGGGCGCCTGGGTGGCTTCATCGGAGAAGTGTCTGACTCTTGATTTCAGTTCAGATCATGAGCTCAGGGTCGTGAGATCGAGACGTGTCATGCTTATGCTTGTCTCTCTCCTCCTTCCTCTGCCCCTCCCCTGCTCACACGTACTCTCTCTCCCTAAAAAAAATAAAATAAAATAAAATAAAAGAAAAGAAAAGAAAAGAAAAGACAGGAGCCAGGTCTATAAACTCATCTTAACATTTTGCATCGTTTTTCCTCACGGTGAGGTCTGTGGAGCGGCAGCAATATCATCACAGTCATCCGGGAGCTCACGAACAATGCAGAACCTCAGGCCCAGGCAGTGTCCCTGGTAGAAAGTGGTTCCCATCCCAATCCCCGCCCCCAGCCAAGAATTACACAGAACAAACAGCTCCTTCGCCATCTCTTGGGCATCAGCTCACTGAACTGAAGCAGTTACGGGTTTATTCTGTTTCAGCTCGTGTGTCTCTATGCTTCTGAGCATCATATTATTTACTCCTAATTATGGAGCAGTCCCTTTTAATCCATTATTTTAAAATCCTTCCTAATTAAATTCTGAGGTAAAGAATCTCTCGAGGAGCCTGCGGTGGCATCCTGGGATGCCAGTGACTGAAAGCAGCCCAGGGTGGTGTCCCGACGACCCTTTGTGTGCCTAGAGAAACCCACTCTCCAGTCTCAGAACAGCTGGTGGCTGCAAAGGCCCCAGGCTCACCTTCTCTTCCACTTTCACCACACGGAAGAGTTTTCTCAACAAAGACAACCGAATATTCTCATCGAGGGGGGACATCTCTGCCTTTCTGCCTAAACCCACATCCGTCATCTGGTTGGGTGGGCTGCAGTGACTAAGGGAAGCTGGGACCGTGGAGGGCATATTTGTGAAGCCTCAGTGGGGACCAGATGAACTTTCCTCCTGGTAGCGGGCCACACATCCGGCACAGCTGTGGGCTCTGGCAGCCGCCCGCCCAACGCTGGCAGCTTAATTAGACTTTTTATCTCCCCATTCGTCTAAGGACATCTGAAACCTTCAGTGTAGCCTGTCACTAATTAGGTGACTAATTAAATAGTTAGTGCTTACTTGCTGATCTCAGAGCTAAACCCCCGTGAACAGGTTGGTGGTTGTCATTATTCTGTCCTGTCAGTCTCCCCCCGCCCTGAATGGACGGACACGGCCTCTCCCAGATTGTCCTTTTGAGACCCAAGCAAACACAGCACGGGTGTGAGCTGCTGCCCTCCGCTTTGCCCAGGGAGCAGGTCGCTTCTTGCCTCTTGTTCTGTTGACATCACAGTGGAACCTGTCAGGGGGCCCACACCGAGGCCCCAGTCTGGTGGCTGGGGTCGGGGGGGGGGAGGGGAGAGAAGGGCCAGCTCTGGGTGGAGCTCAGAGAAAGACCTTCTTCCCCCAGAAAAAGATGACCCACACTCCCTGGTGTTGCTAATCACAGTTGAGTCTCCTAATCAGATTCCAAGATTTAAATGTAATTAATGTTCAGTGAGAAAAGTCTTCATTTACTGAAATTGTCCATTCCTGCTCATTTCAGGATAACTTTTCGTATCTACTACTGCCCACTTTAGAGACTACCGGAAAAAAAGAAAAGCGAGACTCTGAGCAATAGGTGGGCTTTGCGGGGATAAGCTTATTGTCAATTTGTGTGCGTGTGTGTGTTTTTTCTGTGATTCTTTGGGGTTAAGTAGGGCATTCATTCTTCATGGTCACAGAAAGTACAAACCACATGTGCAGACTGAGTAATAGACTCGCCCACTCCCTACCCTCTACTATCAGATCATTTCCATCATTTTCAAATGATGATGTCAGTGCCTGTCTTGGGTTGCATTCCTTCAAAAGCTGAAAACAAAGAATTTGGGTGCAGGCAGTTTATTTGGGGGTGATTCCAGGAAACTACCTGAGACTGCAGGGTGGTGGGGTGGGAAAGGGAGGAAGGTTAACAACACCCCCAAAAAGCATTGGTCAGTGGGTCGTTGTGTGCAACTGAGACATAATTCCATACTGGGGCCCTTGAAGGGACACAACCGAGAGTGGCCCCTCTTTGCATAACCCTCTTCCCTGGCACAAGGGTTAAATCAGGTGATGCATGCTAAGCATCTGGAAAAGCACTCAAAATTTATTAGACCAACACTGCCCCACTAATTAAATCTGCATATCTAGTTCCCTTGTGGTTGCTTTGCATTGTCTCTCCTATGAGGGAAGAGACTGGGGAGGTAGAGCCTTAATATGGAAGATGCTTTCTTCCCCAAGGATTAGGGATGAATCATGGGTATTTCCTGCCACCCTATGTGTCTGTTCCTTCCAAAAGTTCTGGTCTGGCAAAGACCTTCTCTTGAAGTTCAGTTAAAATGGCCATGGTCTCTGGTTTAACATCAGGAGTACCAAGCAAGCTGACCAACACTCTGGGGTGTTTCCATTTTGCAAAGCTGTTTGACTATGAAGAAAACTGGAGTTGCTCCCTGCCCTTTTAGCTCTCTACCCAGATTCAGGGATGTAGGGGCCACATCTCTGGCTCCCACTGACCATCACTCTTTATGGGCTGCAATTGGAAGTTGCTTAGGCCCTTTTGTGATACTTGGATGTTTTGCAAACCTTAATCTGGACATATTTTGGGTCCTCTATTCTGCCACTGACCTCAAGTTGATCATGTAAGTCTTAGGGGGCTCTGAGTACACTCCCAACCCCAAATCCAGGAGTTCCCTTAAAAAAAAAGCAAGGCCAAGACAAAAATTTCAA
Source organism: Mustela nigripes (assembly GCF_022355385.1). Lineage (NCBI taxonomy): Eukaryota > Metazoa > Chordata > Mammalia > Carnivora > Mustelidae > Mustela > Mustela nigripes. Next base: position 96,138,958 of record NC_081563.1, on the reverse strand, counting down.
TCTTTACTCAGGCGTCTCAAATACTTAATGGGATCATATATTTCCTCCATTAAAACTGGGGCACCTGGGTGACTCAGAAAGTTGGGCATCTGCCTTTGGCTCAGGTTATGATCCCACATCCTGAGATCCCAGGCCCCACATCAGACTCCCAGCTCAGTGGGGAGTCCGCTTCTCCCTCTTCTTCTGCCTCTCCCTCTGCCTCTCCCCCTGATTTCTCTCTCTCTCTCTAATGAATAAGTAAAATCTTTTAAAAAAATAAAATAAAACTTATATTAAACTCTCTCCACTTTTCTTAATCACCCAAAACCCCTGGGAGCCTCTCATTTTTCTCTGCCTAGAACAGTGGTTCTCAAAATGGACCACCAACATGGACATCTTTTGGGAACTTGTTAGAAATACAAATTCTTGGGGCGCCTGGGTGGCTCAGTGGGTTAAGCCGCTGCCTTCGGCTCAGGTCATGATCTCAGGGTCCTGGGATCGAGTCCCGCATCGGGCTCTCTGCTCGGCGGGGAGCCTGCTTCCCTATCTCTCTCTCTCTCTGGCTGCCTCTCCATCTACTTGTGATTTCTCTCTGTCAAATTAATAAATAAAATCTTAAAAAAAAAAAAGAATATGCAAAAAAAAAAATACAAATTCTCAGGTCTCATCCCAGACCTACTATATTGGAAACTTTGAGAATGGGACCCAGAGATCTCTGTTTAAACAAGTCCTCCACTACTTGGATATCATTGGTGCTGGTCAGTATTATCCATCTCCATCCTACTGTCCCCACCTTTCTCATATGCAGCCTCACTCCCCAAAAGACTGACGACACCATATGCTCCTAGTCACATCTCCCCGACCAGCCTCAGCTCTGAATCTACTAGTCACTTTCTTGCTTTCCCATAGTGCCCACCAACTGAATTCTGTTGATCTGATATAAGCAAATAAAAGTGGCTACAAGCACTTCGAGGGAATAAGGATATATCAAAATGTCACTTCCCTTACACCATTTGATATTGGGTGGAAATTTGGAGGAGAGGCCTGGGAACCCAGGAATGGTCCTTCTGTAGGGCTGTCAGGTACCCTTCCTCTCTGGAGAATTGGACCACTTGGAGCCACTGTATAAGACCCAAACCAGGCAAGGCCCGCTACTGGGCACCTGGCCTCTGGAGACCATGTTGATCTCTAACTTGAGTTCTCCAAAGAGAATTTCTTTCAAAGGGATAACCAGAATCTTCCCAATATATCATCATAGTAAGGCACTTGGGCTAAAGACTTGCATATCCTTGTGCTGGAGAAAAATGTTGTGATCGGCTTCCTAGACGTGAGGTTAATGTTGAGTAACTTTTTCTATAAGCAACAGATTGTGAAAATTCCAGACTCAACAACTCTGTACATCAGAGCTACTTGTCGGGGTGGGGGTAGTAGTTTTAAAGTTTCCTGGGCCCCTGTTCCTGTGGCTATAATTCCCAGGCTAAGGTGAGTCTAGGGAAATGTATCTTTAAGACTCCCCATGTAACTCTGACATGCACCCTTGGTATTGTAACCAGTTATGTAGACATTTCCTCAAAATTGTTGGTCTTATCTGTAAGGAAACCCATTTCCCCCTGTAACTTCTCATTGTAATTAACCTGTTTTTACGAGCTTGTTTTTCAAACCACATTTTCTAATTCTCAAAAAATCATGGAACTTCTAGGTCATATCATTACTTCAGGGCTTACCAGGCATATTTATTAACTTATCATTAAACATGACATAGCTAAAGGCATTACCCCATATCATTGTATTTACGCACTAAATTGAACCTAGCAGAAAGCATTTCATATACTTCATGCTTAAACTGTCACCAATAAGAATAAAGGTCCAACAAGAGCTATCTGTCAAGCATGAGGAAACCTGCCTGTATTGTGTTAATAAAACTTTGTATCCACCAGCATTTGCCCCAAATATAAAACTCGCCCTCATCCCCACCCCCCACACCTCCAGAAGTGATCTCCCTCACTGTGGAATCCCCACAATGCTTTATTTCAGTCTTAGGGACCTGACTGATTGGGGTCTTCTAATTTGCCATCTCTTGTGTGCAGAGGCTTTTCAGATGGTCTTTTATAACTGCTGTCTTGTTATTACATCTTGTACATGCTCCATGTATATAAAAACATGTTCAAAGTATAAATGCATAACATTTTTACTTCATACACACACACATACACACACACACACACACATGATCATTCCCCATACATTATAAAGCAAAATTCAATTTCATCTTAGTTTGTTTTGCTAGAACTTCCAAATTTTATTCTTCTTCGTTCAGTGACCATTTCAAACATTACATTCGTTTTCATTTTTTCAGTAAGGATTTGTGTTTTACTTCTATGCTGAGATGCACAAACTATTCATCTGAGATCCTGAATCCCACACCTTCCCTCCAGTTTCTTACCTTGGCACCATCCCTCTCCCCTGACGGGTCCCTGGAGAATTCACAGAGCACCTATGTTGCTCTAGACAGGCACCCAGACCTTGTTGTTGGGTTCAGTGTTGATTCTAGATCCATTGTCCCAGGACACAAGCCTGGACTCAGGCAGATTTAAGAGACTTTCTCCTTGGTCCTTTTCTCCAGGCACCATGCTGGCTCCTACAGGGGCCTTCCATAAATAGGAGAACCATGCAAGATGGCACCCAAGAGAAAAGAGAAAACAGGTTAGGGAGAGAGCTTTGAACTTCTTCCTCACCCCATGAATACTCCACCCACTTTTAGAAGTGCTCAGAATCCTTAACCCCACCCTCTTTGGGTTTCTCTTTCTTTGGTCTCCCCCCTCCACCCGGAGGTGCAAGTGCACCATTACTGACAGTAGCATGGGCATGGATGCAGAGGCTATGCTGTTTTTACTAACACAACAAACATGAAGGAGCCAAAGACATTGTCCAAAAAAATCTCTTTTGTGATCTAAACAAGACAATATTGCTGAAGAAAGTAAAAAAAAAAAAAAAAAATTCAGGGGAAAAATGGGTAGATTGTCTTAATAAAAGTACCATAAATATTTTGACTTGCTTTGCCCTATATTTTTCTTTTGGTGTTGGAAGTTCACATAACTCCCAACTTTTAATTTCCATCTATATCATCTCCCCATGAATTTTGTGACATTGCGTGAATATCATTAAGACCGAATCAGATCTGAGTTATTCTTTGACTCTTTAAATAAACAGTTAGGTCAAATACCTGTCTAGAGCTAGGATTTACTGTATTTTGGCAAACATTTTTGTCATTCTTGTGAACAATTCAGAAAGCAGAGATTTCAGTAAATTAAATGGTAACATTTAAATTGATGTAGGATAATTATTTTCTTATATATTATCTATTTATTCAAATAGAAGCATTAATGAAAGCAGTTAATTAAATCACTGGCTTTGGTTGCCCTTACTATGCCAAAAAAAAAAAAAAACAGGAAAAAATTAAAAACAAAAATAATAAGCATTCACTTGGCAGGCTGACAGGTTTCTGTTACCCAAAAGGGTAAGCAACAAGAAAAGTTTTATGTTTCTTTCATCGTATTCACAATAAATTGGCAATGTGACCCTCTTTATTTGAAGGATAAGGATGTTTAGACCTAATTTTGTAGCTGTCCTCCTGAAGCATGGAATGAAACGCAATACCTTTTACTTATTTCCCTGGATACTCTAATCCCTCCCTGCTTTACAAGTATCTTTGAGCTGTTCCTCCCCTTGTATCCACAGCAACATAAAATCCCCACTGGAATTATCTGCTGTGAAAATGCAGGTGCACTTGTTTAATGTTTCATTGGCTTGAGCACTTAACTTGAACTTTTTTTTTTTTTTCCCACGGCACCGTGACCTTTGATTTTGGAGCAGAGGGCTCACAGTGATGTTAGAAATTGTTTATGTACACAAAGCCAACGCCATTAGATCTGAGGACCATGCCTTTTCTGTGGTCCTGTTCTTCCTGCCATTTTGTCTACTGTGTGTCCAAATCCAAGATGTGCTCCGTGACTCACTGTTCTGTTTGTAGGAACTTTTAAAATATTCATAGGTCATCAAATTAAAAATCTTAAACATTTGATCTCCACATTTAATCCTCAGAAAAGCTAAAATCTACTAAAATTGTACGTTATAAACTTTATTCTTTTGGACCAATTTTTTTTGGACCAATATTTTTCTCTTTTTTTTATTTTTAAAAATGACTTTATTATTTATTTATTTGACAGAGAGAGAGAGAGAGAGAACACAGCAGGGGGAGCGGCAGGCAGAGGGAGAAGGAGAAGCAGGCTTTCCTCTGAGTGGGAGAGCCCGATATGGGGCTCGATCCCAGGGCCCTGGGATCATGACCTGAGCTGAAGGCAGATGCTTAAGTGACTGAGCAACCCAGGAGCCTCAGACCCAAATTTTTAGATAGTTATCAATTTAAGAAATTAAATATTGGGGTGTTTCTGAACCAGATTAAAAATTAAATTAAAAAAATACAGGGTTGGAGGGGCACCTGGGTGGCTCACTGGGTTAAGCCTACGCTTTCAGCTCAGGTCATGGTCTCAGGGTCCTGGGATCGAGCCTCACATCGGGCTCTCTGCTCAGCAGGGAGCCTGCTTCCCCCCTCTCTCTGCCTGCCTCTCTGCCTACTTATGATCTCTTTCTTTCTCTCTCTATCAAATAAATAAATATAATCTTAAAAAAAAGACAGCGTTGGAGGAAAAATGTGGACACATTCATATAAAGGCATGAAAGAGGCAAGGAACTTTCATTAAATAACAAGAAGGTTAATGAATTTAGGTTACCCCTGATAGAAGGGCCTTACATACCATGCTCAGGCATTTGGACTTAATGTATTAACTTACTTTATTTAAAATTGTTATTTATTGCAAATGTTCTATGCAGCAGACAATATTCTAAACATTTTTACCGATACTATCATCTAATCCTTGCAGCACCCCTACAAAGCATTAGGTTCTTTTATTCCCATTTTACAGACTAGGAAACTGAGCAGCAGATAGGTTAAATAAGTTTCCATTTTCCCAAGGTCAAAAAGCTAGAAAGTACTGGTGCCTGGGGTCTAACTGAGGCAATCTGACTCTTGAGCCCATGGTCTTAGCCACTCTGCTCTACTGCCATCAAAGTGGTGAGCCAACGTGGAAACTTAAAACCAGGAATGATTGAGATTTGATTTAATTTAGAAAGAGGTTTCCAGTGTCTGTGCAGAAGATGGGCAGGAGAGAGACTCGCGCCAGAAAAACTCTCCTGGGACCATTTCTCTAGGCAAGAGGGTGAGCTAAGGCAATGTGTCCCGGGAATGTTGGGTGAGGCACATTCCAGACATATGGACCAGGTAAAAGTGACTGGACATAGCAACCAGCTGTGGGAAGTGAGAAAGAGAGGAATCTGAAGTTGGCTCTCTAATCCCCTAACTCGAGAGATTGTTAGTTGGTCATGCCTTTGATGGAGATAAAGTAGCAAAGGAATGGGGCTCCAAAGACTTGTGTTTGGGCACATACTGAATTTGAGATGCCTGTGGAGCAGCCCCATTAGGACTTTGGAAATTGGGTTTCAAGCTCAGAAGGAAGCTATAGTGTAAATATGTAACAGGAAGTCGTGGTGGTAGGTAGCATGGCCCAGGAAGCAGGCATGAAGACTGGAAGCTTGTGAGCAGGGATAGATGGGCCAAAGAGGAGCTGGTAGAAAAGCAATCATAGAAGAGAACCTTAAGATAATGTTGTCCCAGACAGCATGTTCTATGGCTGCAACTTATGGCCAGGGTCTCTGTCATGGCTCTGGCTGTTCCTATTTCCTCCATTCACATCAGTAATAGCATCCTATCCTGGATGACTCCCTGTCCTCTTTCAGTTCCCGGAGCTCTACAGACACCTCTGCCTCTATTCATTTGAACCCTTTGGAGTTAGCCACCTATTACCTGCCTGGACCCTGATTGATAGAGGGATCTTCCCACATGCCCACCTACCCTTCCTTCATGAGTCGACATGAGTAGATATTTCTAGTTGCCTTCCAGTATGTATTCTGCACTTTGTTCTTGATAACAGAACCTTGGGCAATGTGGTTTTTGAAAAACCACATTTTACAGGTTCCCTTTCTGCCACATGTTGGCTGTGTCATTGAGTTCCAGCAATGTAAGCAAAAATGTCATGTGAGACTTTTAGTCTCTTCTTAATGGGCAGCCCTTTCCACTCGTGCCTCTTTCCCTTCTGCTATAATGTGGATATGAGATGTGATGTCTGGAGCTCCAGGAACCACTCTGGGCCTTAGGGGACCTTGATAATGGAAAACATCTTGGAGAAGTAGTCAACAGGGATATGGCCCCTGTTGACTGCATGACTCCTCCTTGTCAGCACGAACTGGTTACTTCCAGGTTTATTAAGTACAGTAGTAAGACAAATGTGCTGGTATAGAAGCAGGGAGAGATAGGGGAGGAACACGAAGAGGAGACAGGGTTATTGGTGAGAACCTGTCTTCTGAATTAACGGGAATGGAAGAATATTCTTGTCGATGTTGCTGGAAGTAACAAGAAGGGAAACGGAGTAGAGGGGGCCTGGTGGCTGGTCTCTGTTTTATTTATGAGGTGGGTGAATGAGGAAAGGGGATCAGAGGAAGAGCAAGAAAGGCTAAAGTAGTTACCTTGAAGACTAGATAAAGGACCCGAGCGGCCACAGTGCAGAACACAGAAGGTATTTGGCTAAGGTGAAAGGAAAGGAGTGGGAGGCAGGTGCCCTTATAGATAAAAATCCAGACAATGCCCCCCACTCAAAATCTTCTGGAGAAGTCTTTAATTGCACAATTGCATAATTCAGGATATTACAGTGTGACAATTTGGCAGTTTAGAAGTCATTTGATCCATGTTGTTAGATCGTTCAAATTATTCAGTGCCAAAGGGATTGTTTTTGTGGTAAAAACTATAGCTGTATAATTACTAAACCGCCTGTTCACATAGAGCTATAAAAATGGCCTGTATGTAACTGTATTATTAGTACAACATAAACCACATTTCCATCACATAGGCACCAAAGCCAAAATAAATTTTAGCTTCACGAGGTACAAACATGTATTATTATTTGCATTTTCTGTTAAATGGAACTAGATTAAAGACCTGTCATCAGTGTGCATTTGCAGACTGGCAGCCCTAAGTAGCTGGGGTTAATTGCGACCTTTATGTTATTTGAACATATTCAAAAATTTTATTCTTATTATTAGAGGATAAGACGTGCTTGGTTTTCTTTGTATCAAATAAGAATATTCATTCTTAAATGACATGCCTCCTTAGAGACTTAGAGCACAACCTTTCATAATATTTAGCTATTTCTAAATGTCAGGTGCTATTGAGTTTATTACATTGCTGGCCTGTGCCATTACCAAAAGTCTCCTGTTTTTAGTGGTACTTAACAGATTGTCAGTAAATTGATAGCATTTCCATGTTTGGAAAATTTCCAGTTTCCTCCTGGGAAAGGAGGACAGGTGTTCCCCTCGAACCTGGTGAAGGATTCTTTTTTGGCATTTGGTTTTTTTAAGGGGAGGTGTGAACTCGGAAGAGATTTTAGAGAGAAATATCTTTTTCACCATCCTAGGAAAAGATCAACTCGCCCATAAAATTTTGCTGACTTTAGCTGGAGGGCGAATTTGCAGCATGAATATTTTAATATGTAAGGGGAATCATAGAGTGACTCTTGAGCACGTCAGTCCCTTAGTGGCCTCTGCTTATGTGCCGCGTACCTAATAATGCTCACAAGGCTGGTCAGAGGACAGCCGGGGGAGTGCAGAGGGCACTGCCGGAGGTCGGAGGAGACATGGCTCTCATCTCTGGACCTGCTGCCCGTGAGCTTCAGGACCATGAAAAAATTACCTAGTATTGCCAACCTTGATTTTCCTCTGTATGAAATGCACATAATAACCACTTTCCCCTGTCCTGGCACAAACTGCCTTGAAGATTAATCTCTGTGGTAATGTCCATGAATGTGTCTCCGGCCCTAGAAAGTCTGAGGCAAGTATAAAGCAGTTTCACTTCTAAAAGCAACCTAGAATTTTCTGCTAGGTGATACTTTGGTATCTGATTTGAGTAATTGAGATATATATATATATATATATATATATATATATATATACATATATATATATGACAGATCTGAAAAAATATATATATAGCTTTTGTAGTAAATGCACGGTTGCCATATGTATATATATCTGAAAATAATAAAGTTAATGTTGACCAATGGGAATTAGATGGTCTTTGGATCCTTGTCAACAGTTTTGATGTCTATGGGGCAGTGGAGACCGAGGGTAGGTGAGAAGATGCTGGAGCCAGAGAGCCTGGGTTCATGTCCTGCCTAGAGACTTCCCTGTTGTTTAGTCTTGAGCACATCACTTTGCCACAATTCCACATAATAAATAGGGATATTTTTACTGACCTTATGGTATTGCTGCTTCGAGGACCAAATGAGGGACACACCAAGCTCTTGAGGGTAAGCACTCAGATTATGTTAGCCATAGTGGCTGTGATCCCAAGCAACTTCTTGGAAGTAGTCTGCAATTTGAACTCTGCATTAATTCATACTCCGTTTTCCTCCCTCCTCCCAATGTTGGGCTTTATTTTGCTTTACTCTGAGAAGCAAATTTTTAAAAAATGAAACGGTGCTGGGCACAACAGTATTGTAGCTTCTGGAAGTTTCTGCAGTTAGCTGCTTCAGGGCCATCTTCCTTCTTTCGTGGAAATGGTCAGCTCTGTTGGAAGGTTTGTGCAAAAGAGTTGCTGAAAAGAAAATGCAACAATTGGATGACACATGAAATAAAGTTAAATGGAATTATAATAATTCACCAAGTCAAGCTTTACCTCCTTTTTTACGTGTTCTCTTCTCTCTCCTTAGCTCCCACCTGAAGTTTAGTAATCTCACCCTGATTTCAACCCATGGACTCCCTGGAAAAAGGCTTCTGGGCACTGAACAAAGGAAATTTTTAGCAAGCGAGTAAGAATTTCATTTGCTTTTTCATTCTGATGCCTAAATGTCCTCATTTGTGTGTACTTTATGCTAAACAGAGTTGACCCTTGAACAACAAGGGGCACTGACCCCCATGCAGTCCCAAATCTGCATAAAACCTTTGACTCCCCTAAAATATATATATATATATATTTAAAGATTTTATTTATTTATTTGACACAGAGAGAGATCACAAGTAGGCAGAGAAGCAGGCAGAGAGAGAGAGGGGGAAGCAGGCTTCCCACCAAGCAGAGAGTCCGATGCAGGGCTCAATCCCAGGACCCTGAGACTATGAACAGAGCCGAATGCAGAGGCTTAAACCACCGAGCCACCCAGGCACCCCTGACTCCCCTAAAATTTTAACTAGTAATATCCTAGTGTTGACCAGAAGCCTTACCGATAATGTAGGCAGTCAATTCACACGTATTTTGTATGTTACGTGTAATGTATATTGTATTCTTAAAGTAAGCTAGAGAAAAGAAAGTGTTGTTAAGAAAGTGACAAGAAAGAGAAAATACATTTACAGTCCTGTACTATATTTCTGGAGGAAAAAAAAAATCCATGTGTAAGTGGACCCATGCATTTCAAACCATGTTGTTCAAGGGTCAACTGTAGTAGATTTCAGACTGGAAAGGGAAGAGTAGCAGGCTTTTCTCTTGGAGTTCAAACTCACTTAGAACATACAAGTACAAATCTGTTAATGAGGGAATAGAGAGTTGGGCTGCCATTTTGTATTTGTGGGAAGATGTCTACCCTCTAAACAGCTGGGATGGAGCCTGTTGACACAGCTACCTCTTGCACTTGGCTTTTGAGTGACCTACAGCACAGGAAAGCTTGGTATTTGCATCAGACTAGGCGACTCCCCAAAAGTTCAAAGTTGGGAGACAAAGATGGGGCACCCTCTACCCCAACCCCCTGACCTTTTGTCACGAGGGGCTGATCATGCTATGACCTTCTATAGCGAGCTTCATTGTTTGTATCCTAGTAGAATCACTATTTGTCAACATCTGTTCTAGAAAATGCCATTTCGTTATCACACAGCTTGCATTAATTTTAATTTCCTGTTGCAAAGCATGGGTACAAGAATTACTAGGCTCCCTGCCTCTAGAAACAATGTCCCAATTTTTCCAATGAGGAGGAAGGAAATTGTTCACTCTTGGGGTGTTCATTTTAGAACCCAGGATGAAGGGATCTTCAAACAGTGAGAAAAACGACAGCTTCCTTGCCAGCAGAACCAGGCTCCCTTTGACCTAACACTTCTATCAGATGGTGAACTTTTATTTTTCTTGAAGGACATCATCAGGGTAGTAAAAAAGATATGGGTTTTGAGCCAGATAAATGCGGATTCAGGTGGATGTCCCTATTATTAAGGGGATTTCATGTCTCTGAGCTTCGGAGTTTTTGACAGTGAAAAGTGTATGAAAAGTCAACCTTGCTGGAGTTTTTTGTTGTTGTTGCTGTTGTTGTTAAAATTACTATAACAGCAAGTTCTGACAAAGGGCAGAGGATCAACCCGTGTGCATCTCCTTCTCTCATTGCCTGTCTTCCAAATGACACGATTCCCAGGAAATGTTGGTCTTGTTGATTAACGTCTCATGAAGAACATTTCAGTCAGCTTGATGAAGGTTTTTGTCAGTGCCAATGTTGGGTATGCTACAGGAGAGAACAGTTAGCAAATGGCTTTCTGCTGGTTTGATTTCGCATGGGATCTGCCTGTGACTAGGTGGGGAGTCACCTGGTGGCCCCACTTCTGTCATTGCCTCTCCACTTTCTCAACACAATAGCCAGAGCAATGCCACACAAACATGAATCAGATTGTGTCAACTATCAATGGCCTAGAACGGCACTGTCCAATATGGTGCCTACTAGCCACACAGGGCTATTTAAATTTAACCTCAGTAAGATTAAATGAGATTAAAAATTCAGCTCCTCAATTACATTAGCCATATTTTAAGTGTTCAGACAGCTCCACGTGGCTTGTAGCTGCCGTATCAGACAGTGCAGCTACAGAACATTTCTGTCCTCACAGAAATTTCTAGAATGTTCCAACCCTGTCTGCTTACTTCTTTGACTTCGTCTTTTGCCATTGTTACCCTTGTTCTTGCCATTCTAGCCACCATAGCCTCCTTGATGTTCCTAAACCACAGCAGGCAGGTCTCCCCTGGGATTCTTGGCTTAAATGTCAACTTTTCCACACTCTAGTCCTCCTTTCTCTGCTTTGTTCTTTTCTTGCTGCAGAAGTTTTTCTAAATATTTGATAATTTGCCTTTTAAAATCACACTTATTCTTTATATTCTGAATCTTTAACCTCTAATGTAAACTCTATAAGGGCAGGGATTTTTTTGTCTTGTTCACAGTGTGTTCCCAACATCTGGGACTACTTGGCACATGGCAGGTGCTCCATAAATAATGTCAAACAGATGAAAGTTACATCCAAAAGTACCTGCAAAAGTTCTCTCAATCAGGTTATAGACACGGACTAAATAACAGCCAGATGCCTCTGGGTGGGAGATTGCATGTTATCATAATTCTTAGAAACCACAAATTGAAAAGTAAACAGGATGTTGCCTTTCAAATGATCCTCCTACCTCAATAAGGGAAATTATCTCTGGTCACGGAGTTTAAAAATAACTAATGCCTTGACATCCATAAATTTAATAATTTAAAGTCCTCATTCTAAATACAAATGTTGAACTTCGCCCTAACCAGTGTTTTGATAATTGTTGTTATTAATTTTTGAACCTGTTTTTTGTCTCCCCATCCCCCCTACCTACCCCAGTCCAGTGTCTTGTAATGACATGCTGGGATATAGCAGAAAGAAAGGCAGTGGGAGGAGAGGAGAAACAGGAAGCAGAGAAATCCACTAATTGGACAATCAGCCCTGAATAACGAATGTTAATTGTGATGTTCCTTCTTTAGAGTGTCACAATAAATCCTTTAGGAAAACCTCTAAGGTTCTTTCCAGTTCTGAAGGGCTCTGATTTCATGAAGTGCATATTTCTACCCTGCTTATAATTGCTCCCCTAGAGTGGGCTTCTAATTTTGCACCTGTAGCTTTGGTCTAAGTCTTCTGACCACTGATTTTGGGGGCAAGCTGGCCACTGTGTACATATGTCCCCTTCCAAAAATTTCCCCATCCTCCAATTATGCTTTCTTCTCCTGTTTCCAGAATGTTCTAAGAAGACAAATTTTGACATTAGTGTTGAGTCAGGGTCAAGCTCACTTGAGAAACATGAAGTTTTATTGATGTTCCTTCTTTGGTTCTTTCTCTCTCTTCCAGAGAACTCTAGTGTAGGTATCTATCTTGTCACCAACCCATGAGACAGTCCCTACCATGTTAGAATCCTAATGATCCTTAACTTTGCTTAGGAAGTAATTCTGGAAAACTATCACCAACAGCCTCCAACGTCTAATTTCACCTACCTGCTGAGTAAATTAACGAAGACCCAGAATGGACAGTAGTTGCCTACACAGTAATACTTTAAACTGGCAAATGTCATTCAGTGTAGTAACAGACAGTAAAAGTAAGCACCCCACATTCTTCGATTCTTCTGAAGTTTCCTAAAAAATACAAAATAAAACAGTGTTCCTGGTGCCAGTTCCCCCTGGACAGACCTTCAGATTTTAACTCTGAAATATGCATTCTGAAATTATCAGCATCACTGTCCTGCTGTCCTTAAAAATAACACTCTCTTAACCTTCCCCAAATTTCCCCTGAGAACTTTTATCTTTGAGCAAACCCTCATAAGACTAATCCCTGTGCAGTAACTATATTTAATTTTTCCTCATCTTGGACGACTGACAGTACCATTCCTATTATGAAGAGATGGTGTAGCAATAAGGACAGTCTTTTGTGAGTCTCTCACAAATGTGTGAAATCGGTGAAGTTTCCTGTTTTCCTTTGAGTTACCTAAAGGTTTTTTTAAAAGAGAATTTCATCCCACTATCTATTATATTCTGGTGACAGGCCAGTCCCTGATTTTTTTTCTTATTAAAAAGAAATTTTCTTGTTTTTAAGTGTTGTCTCATGGAAAGATACAAAGCCCGGAGCCCCCTTCTCTTTCACAGGCCCTTATAACGGGGTCTAATGTGCATCCATTACGAGAATTCTTTTTGTGTGGTGAGAGCAGATTCATGTGTGGATCAAAAAGAAAAAATGTTCCCCCATTACCATTTCACAATCCTGTGTGCCTCCAAGGAAAGTAAACAGGATTATGCATCATTAATATTATTTAGAATACTACCCTTCACATACGCATCCCACTTGACCAAACAGCATCTTTTATGTTCTCATGTTCATCCCGTATGATGGTCAAGGCATGTGAGGAGGGCAGTTACCTCATGTCGAGAGGGCAAGAAACTTAAGTATTGAAAGGGCATGCAGAATCCCCAGGGTCTGGTCTCATTGGTGCCAAATCAGGGACACAGGCCATGGCATAGCAAAGCCTAGATTTAAATGAAACACATTGGGGTGCCTGAGTGGCTCAGTCAGTTAAGCATCTGAGTCAGGTCATGATCTCAGTGTCATGAGATCAAGCCCCGTGTTGGACTCCATGCTCAACTCAAAGTCTGCTTGAGATTCCCTCTCCCTCTACCCTTTCCCCCTCTTACCTGCTGTCTAAAAGAAATAAATTTATTTTAAAAAGTAAATGAAACACCCTATACTCTGGATCTTCAGAATAGGAACAATAAAAGTTCATGCTCATGAGGTCAGAACTTACAGGAAATTCTGGAACCACCCTCATAAAACTCTTTAAATAAACCCAAAGCTATCAAAACCCCACTTTTCTCATGTTAGAGTAGAATGCTCAAACTCAGATGGAACCCAGGGAAGAAAACCTACCCACGCTGGACCCACTGATAGCAGAAGTATCAGTTCTCCAAAAATTGCCTTTGCCCTACAGAGTGAATCCCAAAAGTCTCCAGGGACTGTACTTGTTGCAAACATAATTCCCTAATTGACATCTTCTATAAATAAAATGTGTAGTTTTGGGGGGCATGAATCCATACACTAATTCTGAGAATGAGTCATTTCTCAAAAAAAAAAAAAAAAAAAGCAAATATGAAGGGTTCTCAATATTCAAGACCTTGACCACTGCCTTTGGGAATCCTCAGCAATGTCACTTTCTTCATCCTCATTCCGAGTCTGTGGTCAACATGACGTTTCAACAGCTAAAGGAAGTTTACACCCACCACAAAATAGAAGCAGAAGAAAGAGTATATATTAATGATTTCACAGAGACACAGATGCCTGTGCGTACGCACACACATACACACACACACACACACACCCTCTCTGTTATAGATTGGCCTATACCAGGTAGAGCAATTTAGCTCTAATGGGAAGATGTCAATCTGTGACTACATGTCTCATAACGAAAAATCTCCCGGTGTCTCGCGGGGGTCCTGGGAAACTCACATCAGGGGCACAGACTTGGCCCACTAGGGGACTCGAACCAGCTCACCAGATGTCTAATTCATGTCCACTGTCAGCTACTCAAATGTCACCGACGGCACTTTTCTCTCCGCAGCCACTGTTTTCAGGACAGAGATTACGCGTTGATGTCACTGTGCTCCTGGGTCAATGTGGTGGTGGGTAGGATGACTGCCATAGACCGAGCAGCCAAGCACGTGGTGCTTTCCCATGAGGAAATTGTGCTCTACGACCATCTCATCCTTTGTACTGGGCAGCAGTACCAGGTGAGGTCGTACACGGAGATCTCTGGGGGTTTACCACGACACGTGTCCTTGGGGTTAGGAGCAAACCTTCCCACGGGGACAGCTGCCATTCTCTCCATCAAAGTGCCCACATGGCCTGTGCATGCGACCAGGATTGCGTCCGCAACCCCTCCCAGAAATCCATTCCAAGAAAAACATTCTGCTCAAGGGTAAAAAAAAAAAAAAAAAAAATCACAGCAAGTTGGAGATATGTCATTCTTGAAGCTGTTGTCCAAAAGTCTAACACTTCCTGCTCACCAGAGCAGAATCCAGACGCAACCCGGCATGCGTTTGTGGTGAATTAATTTATGCCTCAAGAGGCTAACATTTGGCGGTGGTGACGGGCTCATGCGAAAGTATTTCAAACATGCGCACCTTCTGTCAACCCTTATTTTATTTTGTCTCTCAGTTATAAAACTAGGAAATGTGACTGATTGATTACCCAGTGACCATGCTTTCCATTTGGATTAAATTCCCGAACCACATTTGAGGCGCGCGTTACTGGAGACAACGGAAGCTGTTCGATGTCTTAGGGAAGCAAATTTTAATATTCTCACGTTGTACCATACATCAGCAGTTCATGTGGTCCACAAAAATAGGGGCATTTCTTTAATGAAAGGAGATTGACTTTTTAACTCCAAGATGGGGTCTTTTAATTACATTTTTCTCCTGGGAACCTGGATGGGCCTTCCCGTGCTGGGTTTGTTTCTCACAAGTACGGAGCAATCCGCTCCCAGCCCAGGCACTGCCGTGCTTTATCAAAGGTCCTGGGTGAGGCCATTTTGTGAATGGCCGTGGATTTGACAAGGGGAGGCGTGTGCAGGTTTTCTTCACAGAGCCCGGCTAGGAAGTGGCAGACACGTGGTGGGGGGCACAGGCTCCTGAGCAGCTCCCAGCATCACGTTCCTCATGTTCTGAGCCTTGGCTGCACACTGACATCAGCTGGGACACTTGAAATATACCCATGCCTAGGTCCCAGCCCCCAGAGGCTCTGTTTTAATTATTCAGGGGTGGAGCTCAGTGATCAGTATTTAAAAACAATAACAACAATAACAACAAACAAAAACAAAAAACAAACAAAAACAACAACAACAACAAAAACCTCCCAGATGATTCTAAGCTAAGGCTAAGAACCAGGACTTGAATTTTCTTGACCTAGAATCTCTCCTCTGTACCTTAGAGTGGCACTTCTCATACTGTAATACACCCACACAGCCCCATTTTGTTAAAAGGCAGATTCTGAGCAGGAGCCGGGGAGTGGCTGATATCCTGCTGTTATCAGGCCAGGTGAAGCCAGCCCTGCTCCTGAGTGGGCCGGGCCGAGTATGGCTCCGCCTCTGAGTGATTGCTTTTCTTTCCCCTCCTCCTCCTCCTTCCAGGACTACCACCACCACTACTGCTGCTGCTAAAGAAATCCAGTTTTCACAGTGTAGGGAAGGTTTTTGGTTTTGTTTTTTTTTCTGGTTAAAGGATAAACACAAACTGGAGGACAACCTTATTCTGATAGTTAAGTATTCCTCTTTGTAAACATTAAACCAGAGGAAAACACCATACACCCCGTAAGCTTGTCCCCCCCCCCATCCCCCACCCCCACCCCACTGAGTTCCAGCTGCTGCCTGGGACTGTGGACTTTGGAAAATGTGAGTGGAAGACCCGGCCAGCTGTCCAGAGACTCGGGCATCTGCCCATGTGTGTCCAGCTGCCCCTGCAGCTTTAGTCTGTGGCACGTTAAGCTCTTGCCCTTTTTACAACGGGAAAAATGAAATGAAGAAGTGATAAAGGGAGTTCCAATTTAATTTTTCCAGAAGGACATAAAAATTAAAGGTACATAGAGTGATACAAAAAAGGCTGCTGAATTCACTGGGGAGGGCTTCGAGTTCTGATTTATTTTCCTATTTCCTTCTCTTCAGCTCTCTCATGGTTTTGTCCCAGTTTTGTGACTTGGGGAAAAAAAATTAACGATGAAAATAAAGCTTAAATCCAAAGCAAGAAAACAACCTGTTATAAAATATCATTACAAACTTTAACTCTAATTAGAACTTTAAATGGCATGAGTCATTCTAAAATATTACATAGTATTTTTGATATCCAATTACATATCATTTAATTTTTTAATCTGAAAATCCATGCACAAAGTAAAAGATTAAATTGGGCTATGGGACTGCATGTGAGGTGGGCTGGTCTCTGCCTTCCAAGCCCTCCCTCTAGGGGCAACCACTTGGAGGCATTTCTATTGTTGGTTCCTCAGTGGTTACCCCTCAGAACTCCAAATGATGTGTTTATGGAAGTTTTATCCTTGATCTTTCAACTCCTGACAATATCTATGGCCTTTCCATTTTGGAAGATGAAGCTTTATCTACCTCCTATTCAGTACCCTCTAACTCCCCTCCCCACCCTGCCTATTGATTAGGTTGTTTTTTTGGTGGGCTCATGCCTGTGCTCATGCACAAAACTCAGGGATAGCTTACAACCGAGGTCCTGGGCTGCCCTCCATGGCATGTGGAGAGTCATAGAGAGACAGAGAGATGCCTCCCCATGCCTGGTTTTGGGTCTTCTCAACAAGAGGAAAAGTAAAAAATGTGTTAACTCACAAGGCCTCTTAAAGGGGTGATGCTCCCTAGAAGCCAGCAGGTGGGGCAAGAACACCCCACCAGGCAAGAGAGCGAATTGGGATGCTCCTTCTATTGAGGTGATGTGGGTCAGCAATAGGACATGATCTCCACAGAAGCTAATTCCGTCTTTGGTGGGATAAATAAGAGCAGGACATCGAGAACGGTGCAGCCGCAGCTGAGAGCTTGCAACAAAGAGCCAAAAAGAGAGTTGTGTACACCACTTTGTCTCTTCCCATGTAAGACCTGAGAGGCACTCCCCAATGTCTAGAACAGCACTTACTATGAAAAGAGCTCCCTGGGTCTGGGATGATTAAAGGGGGAAAATAACATCCCAAGAGATGGGGTCTACATTTCCTCCCCTTGAATCTGGGCAGGCTTGTGACTGTCTCAACGGATAAGAGTACAAAGGAAGTGATGTGGTGTGACTTCTGAGGTTGGGTCAAAGGGCCGCGCAAGGTCTCCTTATTTGTGACAGCAGTGGCTCCTGGAGCCCTGAGAGGTCACGGAAGAAGTCCAGCTGCCTACCCTGTGATGGCCATGTTGGACATGCCATGCGTGGGTTCTCCCGCTGACAGTTCTAGCTGAGTCCAGCCTTCCAGCTATCACTGACAAAGCAACAGACCATGTGCATGAAGCCATCTTTGACCCCCCACCAGCTGAATATTACCAAGTGACTTCTGTTGTTAACAGATAGAATGAAGGAATTGCCCAGCCAAACCCTACCCACATCTCTGGACCACAAAATCATGGAAAGTAATAAAATAGTGGTTTTAAGCCACTCTTTTGGTTTGAGTTTGTTGTGTAGCAAGAGACACCTGGAACCAAAGGGTACCATGGAATGAAGGAAAGAGAACCACGTTTGGAAAAAATCAGAGAAAGAACACACGCTTGACAAATTCCAAAATGTGTGATTCACACACATATATGCACACACACACACACACTACAGGAACCATTCATTTCCTCTGAAATGGGAGCTGAAGCCATCTGAAGATCAGAAGTTGAGCTGACAAGGCCGTGGAATTCTTAGATGAAAAGGAAGATGGGTAAGAAAGGATTGAAATTAAATCCCTGTCAAGAGACAGGACTGCTGCTGTCTAGTGTGGAGGCTGAAGACAAAGCATAAAGTTCCCCTGGAGGGCTGAGTCAGAGGGCAAAGGGCAAAGGATACCTTTGGCATAAGAAATGAGAAGGTGTCTCTTGTAGATCATTGTTTTACCCAAAGAAGACACCCTCACAAATAGAATAAAGATAGTAAAGATATGCTAGAAGAAAATTTTCCTTACTTAAACACCATATCCAGGCATATATTCCGGGTAAAATCAAAGACAAAATTTCTCAGCCAGTTATATTTTGGTGTTATATTCTGATGGAATGCTGGTTCTGTGGGAATGGTAGGGGGGAAATGAACAAATTTCAGGAGAAAAATAACAGATTACCAACCCTCCCCCACAAATAGAACAAAAAGAAGATAGGCACCCAAAACTTACCTTTCCGGGAGGAAATGGCACAAGAACATGAACTTAGCCTCATAGAATTTTTAAGAAACTGTAGTGATTCAATAACTATATGCCCACCTAAGTCTCTCCTATTTGAACACAGTAAAAATCTCTTATTCTGTGTATAATCATTCTCAAAAGAATGATCTTCCTCATTCTTTCACGTGTACTCCCAATAAGCAAGGCAGAAAGGAAAATATAGGACTTCACAATTGTTTAAAAAGATAAGTGACAAGGGGTGCCTGGGTGGCTCAGTGGGTTAGGGCCTCTGCCTTCGGCTCTGGTCAAGATCTCGGGGTCCTGAGATGGAGCCCTGTGTCGGGCTCTCTGCTCGGCGGGGAGCCTGCTTCCCTTCCTCCCTCTCTCTCTGCCTGCCTCTCTGCCTACTTCTGATCTGTGTCAGATAGATAAGATCATATATATATGTGTGTGTGTGTGTGTGTGTGTATTTAAAAATATATATATATATGACAAGAACCAAACAATTAAAAAGTCTGTAAGTCTGCTGGTAAGTCTGAGACTAAATGCAAAATTAGTAATAACAAATCTTAATCTAAATCTAATCCAGACCAAGTTGTTTGAAAATAGGAAGAGAAGTGGCCAGGGACAAGTAAGAATTGCCTTAGAGGAAACCCAAAGGTAATATTTGGGTCTTGACTCTTACATATAGGAGGAATAAGATCAAATGAATGCTTTTGAATAGCGTGAGTATATTCCCCTTCCAAACCTCGAAGGAGATAAGACAGGAGAAAACACACAGGGAGGAAAACAAAGAAACAGCCACAGTACTTTCAACAAGTATAAACCAGAATGGCATTAGGAAAAAACAATTGCAATGGTGAATGCTGTGGTTTTATACTTTGCTGTTACAACAGCAAGCCTCTGTTTCTGTACCAAATTCAAAGTACAAGACAAATACCAAAAAGAAATGACACCCAAAGTTTCAAAATGAAGTGATAGTTAAGATAGGTAAGAGCCAAAAAAAAAAAGATAGGTAAGAGCCATCTGAATTAGTATTAGTAAATTAGTATCCAACAAAGCAAAATTAACTGGAGAAAGAAAAGCACTAATGTTGACAAAGGGTATAGTTTGTGACAACAATATAGATGTGATGAGCTCATTACAAGTTGAACATGATCGTGCCAAAGAATATGTCACAAAAACAGAGGTGCCTGGAGTATGTGCTCTTGCAGTCACATTGAAGATGGGAAAAGTCAAGCTAACGTACATCTGGAGACTCTGGTGTTTAGCCACGGGGGTGAAGATTCAGGATGGCTGTCCTCAAATACTTGAAGGATGTGTACAATACAGAAAACAGCTCAGACTTGTGTGTCATGGACCTGGGAAGACAATGGAAGACAGACCACCAGAAGCAATGAGAATACAGTGCTTATTCATCCTACGAAACACCTTCCTATGGGTCAGGGTCTTGGGCACCTGGGTGGCTCAGTCGGTTAAGCGACTGCCTTCAGCTCAGGTCATGATCTCAGGGTTCTGGCATCAAGTCCCTCATCAGGGTCCCAGCTCAGCAGAGAGCCTGCTTCTCCCTCTCTCTCTCTGCCACTCCCCTCACTGTGCACTCTCCCTCTCTCTCTCAAAAGAATAAAATCTTTAAAAAAGAAAAAAAAGAAAAAGAAAAAAAAGAAATCAGGGTCTCCTCCATGGGGGAATGTCCTGCCCAAGAGACAGCGAGTGAGGCATGCCAGGACCCTCAAAAGGTCATAGGAACACCCAAGAGACGTTGAGGGACGCCACACATGTTAGTTGATGCAGTTCTCTGCATCAATTGAGTAAATTGAGTAAATCTCAAAAGGTAAGATTCATCCCCATTTTATGAATGAGGGAGCCAAAGGGCAGTGATGCGGAAGTGATTTGTCTAAGGTCAGAGGACATCAAGTGACAGACTGGGATTTAAAGGCAGGCTCCAGACTGTGAGTTCTTTGCCATTGCCCCCGTCTCTCCTCTCTCCCACTTTCTCTGTCTCTTTCCTTTCCCTTCCCCGCCCTCCCCTCTCTCACAGATGTTATCCAGGTGGTTTTTAAAAGTCTTCACAACACAGAAATTCTGGAACATCTTTCTCCCTTCCCTCCCTCCCTCCTTTCCTTCCTGCCTTCCTTCCTTTCTTCCTCTCATTAAAAATACCTGGACAGGGGCGCCTGGGTGGCTCAGTGGGTTAAAGCCTCTGCCTTCGGCTCAGGTCATGGTCTCAGGGTCCTGGGATCGACCTCTCTGCTCAGCGGGGAGCCTGCTTCCTCCTCTCTCTCTCTCTTTCTGCCTCTCTGACTACTTGTGATCTGTCTGTCAAATAAGTAAATAAAAGTCTTTTTTTTTAAAAAAATATCTGGACATGGGCGCCTGGGTGGCTCAGTGGGTTAAGCCGCTGCCTTCGGCTCAGGTCATGATCTCAGGGTCCTGGGATCGAGTCCCGCATCGGGCTCTCTGCTGAGCAGAGAGCCTGCTTCCCTCTCTCTCTCTCTCTGCCTGCCTCTCCATCTACTTGTGATTTCTCTCTGTCAAATAAATAAATAAAATCTTTAAAAAAAAAAAAAAAAAAAAAAAAAAAATATCTGGACAAAAGCAGCCTAGGTCTGGGAAGGTGGCTCCTTGATGTCATCAGAAACTCAGGCCCTTCTGTCTTTTCTCTTCCATCTTCATGTGGCTTCTATACTCAGCATCTTGAGGAGGCTGCTGTGGCTCCAGCCATCCATTAATAAGAAGCAGGAAGGACAAAGGACTAGAGCAAAATGACTTTTCCCATTGCCCCATACAAGGATTCCTGCTTATGAATCTCCTGACCACCTCTTAGGTCACTAGTTAGGAAATACAGTTTTTCAACTGGGTGTATTTAACAGGAATCTGTTACTATTTCTAAAAAAAAAAGAGGGGGGTTCCTGGATGGCTCAGTCAGTTAAACATCTGCCTTTGGCTCAGGTCATGATCTCAGGGTCCTGGGATCCAGCCCCACATCAGGGTCTCTGCTCAACGGGGAACCTGCTTCCCCATCTCTCTCTCTACCTGTCTCTCTGCCTGCTTGTGATCTCCCTGTCAAAATAATAAATAAAATCTTTAAAAACAAACAAACAAAAAGAGAATATTGAGGAGGCCACCAGCAGTCACTGACACAATAAGTTATTCACTTGCTAAGGGAAATGGCGTGGTCAAGGGTTTCCCATCAGTCAGGGATGCTGGGATGTTCAATTTCCAGTCATCTGATGGAATGGTCGAGAATTCATCCACTACTCACCAATCACTAGCGGCAATTTAGTTAATGGCAGAATGCTCTCTAGTTTGGATGGTGAAATACACTCATGCTCTCCTATTAAACCTTATTCTCCCCCTTACTTTGAGGATATAATGTGATTTTTCTTTCATAGACCTTTTTATCACTTTTTGAATTCTGCTCAGTTCTGTGCGGACAAATTAATTGGCCTTGGGATTTACAATCCTAGCTTCAGTTTTGCCGAGTGTGTGAAAATCCTGTTGTATAAATATGAAAAATACTTTCATTAATTTTCCTTTAATTTCTCTAATTCTTTAATTTAGAATTGTGTAAAAACAATCCCACACATTCCAGTGCACACAAGAACTATACAGGTTATCAGAATGCAATGACATTTTAGGATCACAGTAGGTAAGCTGATTTTCATTTTAGACTTTATTCTTTGCCCCTCCCCTTCCTTGTTTTTGTTTTTATCTAAACACTTGTTATTTGGAATAATAACTCATTGAACATTTTATAAATTGAATAGCTCTCAATTTGTTCTTTAGCCCTGCCATTTTCTGCCAAGGACTTTACCTAATTAATTAAAGCATGCCCTACTAAATGGGTATAATAACATTTTCTTTTATACTCCAGTGCTCATTGGAGTTCTGGTGAGGTTTTGAACCTCCAAAGCACAGCATTCAGTATTTAAAGTCATTCACCACTGATGGGAGTGGTGGGAGTGATGAGGGGACAGAGATGGTGGTAGCCATCGTGTAAAGATGGAGTTTGCCAAGGAAATGACAATTACCTGATGATCACAGGGTCCTCACACCCCTTCCTCTCAGGTGCCAGGACATTCCATACACCAAGCTTGGGAGATGAGGTATTTGAAACCCCACCTATCTCCTTGGATTCTGTTCCCTCACTGACTATCTCAGATGTGTTTGGTCACTTTGAAGACCTGGAAAACCCCTCCCCTTCTCAGGATGGCAGCTTCTCAGCCCAGTATGGGGTCTAGACATTGGATATGCCTGTAGCCATGACCCATGGCTTGATGGAGCAAGGTTGGAGGCTCCTGACTGGGGGCTTGACCATGGACTTGGACCACTCTTTAGGAGCTCAGTAGAAGTGCAGCCCACCTGTTACAATAGATGTATCAATGACAGACGCGCCTCTGGTGCGATGGGGCATAGCCAGTTGACCACCATTTATCAGTTGAACCAAGTTCTCAACTCAGTTTGAGCTTAGGTGGCATTCTGCCACCTGCCAAGTCACCCACAAATCGTCTTTCAGCCACCACTTCACCTACTAGTTCACTTTACGAGGTTGGTGTTGAGGATTTCCAGAGGCAACCAGCCAGAAGACAGTTGTGAAATCAGGAAAAAAGCAGAAGGTCCCAAAGATG
Organism: Mustela nigripes; assembly: GCF_022355385.1. Classification (NCBI taxonomy): domain Eukaryota; kingdom Metazoa; phylum Chordata; class Mammalia; order Carnivora; family Mustelidae; genus Mustela; species Mustela nigripes. The sequence goes on along the minus strand of NC_081563.1, from coordinate 96,115,553 downwards.
AGAAAAAAGAAAGATCCTAATGAGCCTCAGAAGCCAGATTCAGCATCTGCTTTAGTCTTCCATGATACACAGGCTGCCATCAAGGGACAGAATCCCAGTGCCACTTTTGGGGAGGTTTCAAAAATTGTGGCCGCCATGTGGGATAGTCTTAGTGAGGAGCAAAATCAGGTGTGTAAGAGAAAAACCAAAGCTGCCAAGAAAGAGCATCTGAAGGTTCTGACTGCACATAAAGACACTCAAGAGTGTCAGGCCACTGTGGGAACAGGAGAATTGGACCCATTGCTGCTGTCACAGACTCCTCCACCTCTTGTGGCTACTGTTGACCCAACGTCTCCAGCACCAGCCTCAACAGAGCCCCTTGCCCTGTCCCCTCCCATTGTTAACTCCACTCTTTCCTCCTATGTGGCAAACCAAGCATCTTCTGGGGCTGGGGCTTAGCTCCATGTCACCATGTTGGTTATTACCAAACAGCTGTTGCCCTCTTCTATGACTATATCTCAAGGAGGGATGGTTTCCATTATCCCAACCACAGTGGTGACCTCCCAGGGGATCCATCCAGGCCAAACCAGTGCAGCCACTCTCCAGCCCAGTCAACAAGGCCAAATTATCACTTGCTCAGTATTGCAGCAGCAGCAGCAGCTTCCACACTGACAACACCCCCTGCTCTCCATGGCAACACATACCTCAGCCCCTTACTTAGCAGCAAGTGACCATCCCCAGTAGGCTCCCCCACCTCAGGCCATGCCACAAACTCCACCTCAGAAAGTTCGAATCGATTTATGGCAACAGCCACCTCCTTTGCAGATCAAGGTTGTGTCTCCTGAGAATACAGACACCCTCAGTCCCACCAGTTGTGGAAAGTAGTCCTGAGCGGCCTGTGAACAACAGCCCTGAGGTCCATACTGAGACAGTCTGTGAGATGAGCACAGATGTGGTTCCTGATGTTGAGTCTCCTTCTCAGACGGATGTTGAATTGCTGAGTGGGTCTCCTGTGACGCTGTCACCCCAGCCTCGATGTGTGTGTCTGGTCATGAGAAGCCTCTCATTGTGAGGAAGGACTGGGACAGTGAGTACTGCATTAATGAATGTGTGATGAAGAGCTGTAGGGATGTCTTTGTGGTCTGGGTGGCTTCCAGAAATTCCAACACAAGTGTCTGTGAAGGCGTCCTTCCTGTTCTCCCAGCCAGGGAAGACTTAGCTGCTGGGAACATGTCTCAGAGCCTCTTTTTAAAACACAAGCTGGGCTTCTGGTAGTGCCTGATTTCCACCCATCATGGTTCTTCGTGCTTCTTTCCTTTTCTGTCTCTTCAGCAGGGGCCATACTGTGGAGCAAGGCCATTGAGTTTGCTGTAATCTGGAATTGTTTTTTACTTTGAAGGACAAGCAGATATACCAGTGATAGTAACAGAGGGAAGTATGAAGGCAGTATGAACAAGCTGAACATAGGGGTGGTGCTATTAGGGGTTTTTTTGAGGAAAGTCAGGATAATTGTCATAGGACATGCCGAAACAATTATTAAAATGATGGTAGATACTCAAAAAAATCAAGTCAAATCATTTACCTGAGCATTATGTGGACTGCTTTATAATACCTGTGAATATAAAAATACCAAAATTTAGTGTGATTTTGCTAAACAAATAATATTGCTAATAAGAAAATTTTACCTCCACAATTATTGTTGTGGTAAATGACCACTAATTCCCAAATTGTTCCTTTTTACTACATATAATTTTACTGCAGGCTCTTTATAGAGAAAGGACATCTAGGTTTTAAAATTGATTATTTTTAAGCTATTTCATCAGCTTGAAAATGAATTAAGTGCATCACATTAATCTACAGGGCTTACCATTTATATTGAGGAAGGACATAACCAAAAAGTTTCCTAGATGTACTCTGAGACTTAGTGAAGCCCCATTTCTTCAAGCACAGCCGGCATTCCCATCTACCCCATATAAAATGTATTTTCTGCACTGGTCAAGGGAACAAGAATCTCCTCTGCACCCACAGTAGTCTCTACTGCAAGTGAACTTTTTGCCCATCATCGCTATAAACTGATCCCTGCCTCACAGCTGATGGGCCTCACACCATGATTTCACAAGGCAGCCGGTGCAAGCCTTCTAACAGAGACCTTACATGGCCTTTATGTCTTGCTTGTGGTGCTGGCCTCATTATCTTCCACTTAATCTTTCCTGGTCACCAAATAAAAAATCAGAGGGATTAGGTACTAGCCCACTGGGAATACTCATGCCACTGTGCTATTTTACTTGGCTGTCATGGTAGCATTTGTTTGAATCTAATTTGAGCCAAAATAATGAAAAGCTTGAGTCCACATTTAAAAAAAGAAAAGTACCTGGTATTTCCTGAGAAATCAGATCTGGCCACACTGAACCCATACTCTACCCTGGCACCAACTGTACAGAGCTGAGTTGTGACCAGACTCTGGCCAGGGCATGGAGCCTTCGAGTTTGCCACAGTATCCTTGACACTGAAGACAAGTGTTAGCCTTTATTATGTTTTTACTGTTGCTTTCCCTTACTAGAGGAAAGTGTCTGCTTCCACTCATGTCTGTGTCAAAAGGGAGAGAACAGAAGTTATGCTGGGAGGGTTGTGTGTGGAAACAGAAACAGAGAGGAGAGGGAGGGAGGGAAGAAGGAAGAAAGACAGAGGGAGAGGGAGAATATTTCTCTGACAAAGTGAAGAATATTTCTATAGTTTCTGTAAGTAAATAATAGTCTACTTCCCTCCTTTTCTTTTCTGACTCACCCCTCTGTGCAGTTGGATTTCAGCCCCTAGTATATTGCTTTTGTGCAGATTAGTTTTTACCAAAAATGGCTATGTCAAATCCGATTCCATGTGCCCTTCCATGGCCTTGCCACTCCTGCATGAAGATGGAGTCTAGGTTCCCTCTCCCTGATCTTGGCCAGGCTTTGATGATGATCTCCATGAATAGAACAGGGTAGAAGAGATACTCCTAGATTTCCAAGACTAGGTTGGAAAAGAACATGGAGGGGCGCCTGGGTGGCTCAGTGGGTTAAGCCGCTGCCTTCGGCTCAGGTCATGATCTCAGGGTCCTGGGATCAAGTCCCGCATCGGGCTCTCTGCTCAGCAGGGAGTCTGCTTCCTCCTCTCTCTCTGCCTGCCTCTCTGCCCACTTGTGATCTCTCTCTGTCAAATAAATAAATAAAATCTTAAAAAAAAAAAAAAAGAAAAGAAAAGAACATGGAGCTCTCTGTACTTGTTCCCTCAGGACTCTTGCCCTCAGAACCTAGGCGCCATGTTTTGAGGAAGCCCAAGACACATGGAGAGGCCACATGTGCTGCTCTGTTCAATCCCCCCAAGATCCCAGTCCATGGTCAGCATCAATTGTTGGACATATAAGGACAACTTGCTGTCATTTTTGAATACCTGGCATGTTTTTTAGGGAGGGGGGGGGGAAGGAGTGAGATGGTTTATCTCCAGATGAATCCAACCCCTAGCCATCAAGTCATCTACAACCTACAAGTCTTCCCAGCTGAGGTCTCTGACACCTTCCAGCTTGCCCTTATCTGAATTGCTGACCTACAGAATGTGTGAGCCTCATAAATGGTCGTTTTTTGCACCACTGAATTTTAGAATAATTCATTATGTGGCATTAGATAACCAGAGTGATGCCTTTTAAGAGTTGTCTCTGAGTGGTTATTTCACCTGATTTTTGTGTTTTATTTTTCAATTAAAACCTGATCGTATCTAATGACTGAAAAAGGCATATCTATGTAAGACATTGCTATGTTTATTTTATTAAATTCACAAATGTATTTCTTGCTGTGTCCATGCTTCCCTTACTACCATCAAAATAAGCATGTCTCTGTAACATACCTTAGGTCCCGTGCCCTACAGGGGCTGATATTAGTCAACACGTGACAAACAGAGAGATTCCAAACAGCGGGAAGCAGAGATACACTGATAAAGTTCCTCGCAATCATTTCACTCTCAACGATGAAGAAGATTGCTATAAGGCCCTGAGTTGGATAAGGAACAACTCCATCATCACAGAAGGTAAGGATGTTGGTTAACTGTTCCTCTTTGCAGAATCGCTTTTTATTTTTATAATGAGTCTCATTCTTCATCTAGTTCCAGTATATAATTAGTGCCTAATTAATTCCAACCAAATCATTCATCTGTCATGCTTTGTTTTCCAGATTAATTTACAACTTGTTGTCATTTTTGGATACCCAGCATGTTTGCTGGGGGAAAGAAAAAGGCTCGAGATAGTTTAATTATCTATAATTATTTTATTACACAAAATGAATATCCGAAGAGCAAAGCATGGCTAAAATCATTAACTAATTAAAGAATAATTTAATAAGCAAACATGTTTAGCAATTATATGGAAAATATGTCTCCTTTTGTGAAGAGAAAAGAAAAAGAAAAAAAGAAAGGTCTGCGTTGGAAGGGCTCTTTTCTTCCCTTCCTGATCCATTGTTCTCTTTCTTGGTGGTGTGTGCACAGTCCTTCCCACAAACACACGTTTTCGAGTTGCATGCCACTTTTTGAATCAAAACGAGACAGTAAACCATTTCAACAAATGCCTCTGCCACTCAAAAGTGTTTTCTCAAGCATCTTCCTCTCTGTTGCTTGGATTAAATTGAAATTGGTTGACTAGCAAGATGACCAGAATGGGGCCTGGCTACCTCTCTGTCCTTAATTGAAACCTGGGAGTCAAGTTTTTGAAGATGACCAAGTGCAGCCGCTTTGTTAGCCTACAGCTCGGGGAGCTTTGGCAACTCAGTTAGCTTCTACGCTGCCCAGGCTGGGGTTCCGTGTGGTCTGGGGAGGTGAAAAACACTAAGAGCCTGTCATCTGGGGATCCATATGTAAATTAAGTATATTTATCTCTTTAATGTACTTATTTAAGTACTATTTTAATTATGTTATTAATATAATTAACATTAAAGTTAAATACATATTCTTCTGACTTTGTGTGGAAGACTAGGGATTATTTGACTTTTTGTTAAGTTACTACATTTAGTCCATTAGAAATAAAAAAAGAGGTATCACACGACCATCAATGCACTGTTAGATTCAATTTGCTAATGTTTTATAGGCTATTTGATCTAAATTTGTAAGTGAGATTGGCTTATAATTTTCTCTTATAAGCTTTACATGTCTAGTTTGGGGAATTAAGGGTACTCTAGTCTCACCAAGGGTTTTTTGGAAGCTTTCTGTATTTTTCTAGGGTCTGAAATATGGAAATAGGGTCTAAACGTTGGACAGAAATAACTCATAAAACCAAGTGTGTCTGGAACCTGTGGGTAGAGGTGGGATATGTAGATATATACCAGACTCAGATTTAAAACTTGTCAAAGTATGTTTCCTGTTTCCCTCCGAACTTGGATTATTTTCAGTTTTGCATATGTATGTGTTTAAAACTGTTTCAGTATTTTAGTCATCTTTTAATCACTGCCCTGCAACCTAAATAGACTTAAATAATTCTTAATTTGGAGACCAGCAAACTTTTACAGTAAAGGTTCAGGTAGCAAATATATTGGACTTTGCAGGTCATATGGTCTGTGTCCTATCCACTGAATTCTGCCATTGCAGCAAGAAAGACAATACATAAATAAATGGGCAAAGCTGTGTTTCAATAAAACTTTATTTACAAAAATAGTTGATGAAGACATAGTTTGCAGAACCTGCTTTTATGCATAGGATTTGTAACAAATCATTACCATTTCATCACGTGTAGGTCTCCAATTGTAACTTAAACTCCCAGAAAGCACAAAAGTCCATGCATGGTTCAGTACAAAATACACAGTGTGTTTTAGGACTATCACCAATCCTGGCATAATGCAGTGTTTTAACTTCGAACAATTGCCTATTTTTGATGTTAGGAAGAAGGAGCATTTTGACCCAAAAAAAAAAGGAGGGGGTAGGAAGGAGTCTTTGAAAGTGACAGTGCAGGTTATTGAGGTTGAATGTTTATGGCAGAGAATTTAGAAATCCCAGAGCAACAAACACTGTGCCCTCTTTCAGTTTCCTTTTTTTTTTTCCCCCATGATTTTGGTTGTCAGATGGGGGAAGAGCATCTGTGATATTCTGATGACTTGACTACTTCTCACAGGTGGTGTCACTCTGCTGTCCGCTTAAAGGAAAATAAATGCTTTTGGAAGATTTAAGAATGTCTCCCATCTGCCACTGCACAAAACCCCTTTGCGGGCCTGCTTTTGGCCACTGAACAGCCAAGATAAGAGTGTGTAGAAATGAGCTTCTTGTCTTAAATATAAGCTATTTCCCCCAGGTCTAGTGCTAATGACATTCCCATTCCCAGGGCATCTCTCAAGGAGGTGCTCTTAACTCTCAGAAGCTGGGCCCCAGAGCTCTGGGAGAAATCAGGGAAACTCAGCCTTGCCAGATTCTTTCAATTCTGCGTGGTGCTCCTTTTCAAATGACTTCTCCTGTAAGAAAAGTTAGAAAGTAAACTGTTAACCTCTTGCCTAAAGGAAGCTCTTTCTCTTCATAGCTTTTCCACAATTAGAGTCCTATTCAGACTTGAATTGAATTAGTCCCATTCCAGATCATATCTTCCTCATATGGGTTGCTGTGTGGATTAAATGAAATAAATAAGATATTTCATGCTCAACTCAGAACAGAGTGTCATACAGAGTATAAGTGTAATAATATAGGCTGCATATATATATATATATATCAAATATCTATATGTATATCTATATATCAATATATATATCAATAATATAGGCTGCCATTGGCGTTACTACTCCTATGTGTGATGGGGTTGTTGCTATGCCCCAAAGATCCCTCAGGGCTTAATCTCAGCCCCTGGTGATGGCACGGTCTAGGACACAGTATACACAAAAAATGGGGATCCGTGTTCACCAGGGGCCTGTCCAGTTGTAGAGAGGCATGGTGTCCATCATAAGAGTCCTGGAAACTGAAGTTTAGAGAAAGAGGATTGAGCTCAGCCTTAAAGAAGAGCAGGATAAGTAAACAGAGAGAGTGTGAATTGTATTGGGCAGACCCTTGGAGAGCAGCTGGTGGAAGACTTCAGGGCCCAACCACGCCGAATTTTAACTGGTTACTTTTTATTACATTTTTATTATTTATTTATTTGTCAGAGAGAGAGAGTGAGAGAGAGTGCATGAGCAAGCACAAGCAGGGGGAGAACAGACAGAGGGAGATACAGGCTCTGTGCTGAGCAGGGATCCAGATGCAGGACTCGATGCCAGAACCCTGGGATCATGATCTGAGCTGAAGGCAGACGCTTAACCAGCTGAGCTTCCCCGGTGTCCTTTAACTGGTTACTTTTTAGGGGCTGGGGAACTAGTGAAGAGGAATAATCAGTGCACAAAACAACACCTTAGGAAGGTGAACCTCCCATCCTTGGCACCCCATCTAAGTAGGGAGAAAGAGATCCAGAAGGAACAGGTTGGGGAAGACCATGTAGCCATGCAGGCAGGTGTGGTGGTCATGCAGGCAGGTGTGGGCTGCTGTGGACACTTCTAGCTTCTACTCCAGTCGGTTACGGAATGATGGTGTTTGAAGCTAGAAACTGGAAGCCTGGCCCTTCATGAAAGCTGAGCAGGGCTGCGTGTCTGTACCGTTGCTGTCGCTCCGCCTGCCAGCCCTGGCTTCCTCTTCCTGGCACCATAACACCACCAGGAAGAATATGGACATCTTGCATGATAGGTAGCTTTTGCTCTAGCAGTGCTCAATAGTTCATGGCAGGGCTGGCGGGAGAGAGCTGAGGACAGAGTCCTTCCTACAGAAGTCTGAGAAAAAAATCTCCTGTGTCTCTGTGGCTATGACTGGGTCACAAGTCCATCAGGGAATCACACATTGAATCCCGGGACACCCCCGACCTGACTTGGCTGAAGTACCAGGACTTGAGGGGAGGGGCTTGTTTGTTGGGGATGGTAATGGGATTGTTCTAGAAGGACCGGTGGATGCTGGGTAGCAGAAGCCATGAATAGTGAGTTGGAGGAAGTCAACTCTGGAATGTCTGCCCATTAAAACTATAGATACGGTCCCAAAACATCACTACTGTCCACCTGCCCCCCTGCCCCGACCCCCATTCACTATTTTTTGCTGCCTGCCTCTGCTTCCAAAGGAGAAATGGTGGTTTTGTGATGGAATTCGCCCAGTCTGAAGGAAATCGTTTTCTGGGCTCCAGAGTCGGCTAGGCTTATAGATATAAATTATCCTAAACTATTAGAACTGCTCCGCTGTCCTGGAAAATAGCTCACATCACAGGCTCAAATGCTGCTTTCAACTGCAAACAAAACGGGGAGGTTTCCGATGGGGGTTTCAGATGGAACCCGGCAACCTAATGCATTACAACAGTTTATGGCATTAATTGAAACTAATTGAAATTCATCTGCTATTACCTCTGTACTTTCCATGAAAATGAAAAGTAAGATGAAAGTAAAGTAAAAAATTAATAAATAAATAAAACAGCCTTAATGGCCCGAAATGGATCAATTATTTTCATCGTTAGCTAAATACAGTTTACTGCCTTATTAAAAGCATGTTTGTTAGGAAAAGCATAACATTAAAATTCCAGTGCATGAATCACTGAGCAAAGCCTTTGTTATGTTATATCTAATACAGTCTTCCCTTTTTATTTGGCAGAGCAAAATGAGACAGGTCAGGCTTGGGTCATGGAAATCTTATGCTTCGACTTATGAAAAATAAAAAGAACATTCTCTGGTCTATTTGTGGACATGATATTTTTAAAGTGGATGTTTACTTCATAATTTACTAATATTCTATGATATCTATTTTAAATTCTTTCATTATCTAGTTATTTGCCTAAGTTAATTATACAGATTAAATGCCAATTAGAGTTTGTTTGTTTTTTTAGAAGTGTGTTACACATGTAACAGAGTGGTATGAGCACTCCGAAACCAGACTCAGCAGGTCTGACTTCTGCTGAACCATCTACTTGCTGTGTGACCTAGAGCTAGATCCTTAACCTCTCTGTCCTCAGTTTTCTGAAGAACATAGTAAAACATATCTTTTGGGACTATTCTGAGGATGAATGAGGTCCTACATAATCATTCTATGTCTCCTTTGAAGTGGAAAAGGGAAATATTCTTCGTTAAATACAATGGACTATGTAAATACACATAGACATAATTAAAAATACATAAATTGTAAATGTAACATACTGTTTTTGTTTTCTCTAGCCTTAAACATATAATAACTAGGAAAAAAATGCTTATCAGTATCGGCGTGCATAAACCCTGATTTGACTTCTACAGACCATATACATACACTGAGGTGTGACTTCATGCCCAGTCTACTAAATCGGGAAATCTCTTCCTTTTCTTCATTTCACAACATGATTTTCTTCCTGAAGAATCCTTCATCTTTAGGGATGCCTGGGTGGCTCAGTGGGTTAAAGCCTCTGCCTTCGGCTCAGGTCATGATCCCAGGGTCCTGGGATCGAATCCCGCATCGGGTTCTCTGATCAGCAGGGAGCCTGCTTCCCTTCCTCTCTCTCTCCGCCTGCCTCTCTGCCTACTTGTGATTTCTGTCTGTCAAATAAATAAATAAAATCTTTAAGAATCCTTCATCTTTACAGTATAGGTAGTTAAAATTAAAGCACTTTAATTCAAAAGGATGAAATAACTTTTTTAGCATCTACTGAAAAAAATGTTAAAAAGGTTGTTCCATTATTCTTAGGGCAAATCGTGTCTAATAAAACCATATTTTATTTTTTGAGTTTAACAGGGAGATCACCTTAAGCATTTCATTTCTATAAAGCCATATTACTTTAAAAAAAAAAAGATTTGTATTTATTTATTTGATGGAGAGAGAGTAGGAGAACACAGGCAGGGGGAGTGGTGGAGGGAGAGGGAGAGAGAGCCCCCCTACCGCAATATGGGGCTGGATCCCAGGACCCTTGGATCTTGCCCTGAGATGAAGGCTCATGCTTAACTGAGTGAGCTAGCCAGGTGCCCTGCCATGTTACTTTTAAATATTGGTAAATTTGGGGGGCACCTGGGTGTCTCAGTTGGTTAAGTGTCCAACTCTTGATTTTGGCTTAGGTCATGACTTCAGGGTCATGAGATCGAGCCCCAGCACTGAGCTCCACATTAGGTTCAGAACTCAGCAGGGAGTCTGCTTGAGATTCTCTCTCCCTCTGAAGCCCCACACCCATGCTCTCTCTCACTCTCTCTCAAATAAATAAATCTTTTAAATAAATAAATATTAGGAAATTATCTAACTTCTGAAACTAGTATTTATCTCCTCCAGGAATTAGGATGATGAAACTGGCCTCATTTCCCCTCTGATTAAGATAAATTGAAGAACCTCCAAAATCTAGGTGCATTATGGTAGTTGAAATGTTAAAAGATCATTGCCTTACTTTGGTGATCACAATCGAAGTTGCGAGTGTATTCATTTATAACTTCAAAGAGCATGTATCAAAAAGCAAGAAGATCACCTTTCCATTTCTGCCAGCATTTTAAGTGACAAGTCTTAGTGCTTTTTTGATCTGGGGTGAAGAGTTAATGGCTTGCAGAGGGTGATTTGAGACCTCACTTTCCTTCTCCCCAGCTGGGCTGTCAATACCAAAACCCCCACTCTCCTCTTGGCAGCCCCCTTGTTCGTTTCACCAGGAAGGTGGCTGCAGGTTACCTGCAAGGGAATGACTGCGTGCTCCTCTTGCCAGCCTTTACTTCTGGAGCTTTCATAGGGTCCTCTTTGTGCTATGCCCTCCTTGTGCTGTTTCCTGTTTCAGATCTGTAACCTTAGTAATGCATCATTGATTCCCTAAAAGAAACAACAAAAATTGGACTTCCATGAAAACGGCATGGCTGTCGTCTATGAGCCTTTATTGAAAATTCACCCAGACTGTTCTAATCGTCCCATCCCACTTGCCATTTCAGAGCAGGGCAGCCCACTGTGCTACCTCTGTCACCTATCAAATCAAGTGCAAAAATGGGTTATTTCATATCCTTAGATTAACTGAGCTGTGGGGAAGACAGTGGCCAGATTTTTTTAGCATAAAACTGATAGGCAGGGGAAATCCCCAGCTTTCCCACTCTATTTGCATCCCTTATGCATAGAAAAGTCAGAAGAATATATATGATATCCCAGTTATGTAAAGGAGGTCCCTACGATGTGTTACCTCCTTTTAACCATTTGCAAAGGCTACAGGAGTTATAAAACACTAAGTGGTAGAAATTCATCATTAAAGTAAATCTCTGGCTAACTGAAGTTATCTAACATTAAAAGGCATCTCATACATGTATGTATATCATCGGTCCCACATAACCTGGGGCTTCCTCACCCCTCTGTCCAGTTATCAGGATGTTTGGCACTCATGGAACCCCATTCACCCCATTTCATATATTCTGGGTGGGAAAAAGCTGTCAGACCCAGCGTCTCCCACAGGAAAGGCCCTTTTCTCTGCTACTATCCATGGCTCAGTTCACCCATCCTCTCCCCTCCCCTGGCAACCACTGTGTTTCACCTACTTTAAAACTCTTTCTTCTTGCATACCCAAAGATCAAAGGAATTCTGTATCTCCAAGGCTTTCTCTGTTCTTCTGTCTCTCTGCCCCCTCTTTTTTCTCTCTCCATTTCCTTTTTCCACATTTTGCCTCTTTGATTCGGCTAAAACTTGATCCAACCGTCACAACATGTTATACAAGGGTTAGCTTTCCCATAAAACATTTTTATTTCCTTGGGTTTAAGAGTGTACCAATATGGCAGAAGTGTTATTTTATATTGTTGTGTTGCAGGCACACACAATTTTGGTTATGTTTAAGATTATGTAGGATTTGGGGAGTCTTACTCGAAACCTAATAACCAGATCTAACATTGTGAAGGGAAACCTATCTCTGTCTTACAAATCTCAGGTATACAACTTATCCTGTGGTTGGATGAAGTAGTGCCAACTTTATAGGTGAATACCGAGTAGAAATATATATAATGGGAAAATCTGGCCACAGGAAGGTTGTTCTTCAAAAAATATTTTAGAGGGCACAAAAGTAAGACCCAATTAACTTATGATCAACAGTATGATAAACCTCAAACATTCTTCCATGTGCCTAGTCAGGAAACGGTTTGTTATACCCATCGTAGGTGACGTAATATTCAAGGCTCCAGGGGTAACATGGAAGGCAGGGCCAACTTGAGGTCACCTCACAGGTAGTCTTAGGCATGTAGACTGTGGTGAGGACAAGGAAGGAAAGGGAGAGGCTACCATGGGCCCCCTGAGGCCTCCCCCGGGTGGAGGCTGGACATCTGCCTAGATCAAGGCACAACCACAAGCTGTGGTAAGATCTTGACACGGGAGCTTCAAAAGCACTAGTTCTATCCCAACCATGCTAGAAAATTACTTCTATAAATATATTTAATCATATTTTTACACCTAGGTTGATATTTGTCCTGAAATAAATCAATAATCAACATCTTTTTCTACTAGGTTTATTCTGAGAGAGTCCCCAAAACATAAGACTTTTGCTTATCCTATGAATTTTGTCCATGCTTCTATTTTTGCTGTTAGCTTGTCAAAAAATTATTTTCCAGGCATTTGAGTGAAGCCAATGTTATTGGTAACAGCTCTAAATATTATTTTTGTGTGTGTGAGTACAGGTGACACACAATGTTACATTAATTTAAGGTGCACATTTATAGGTCACAACTCTATAGCTTAGGCTGCTGTTACTGATGAAGATGAAAGTAATAATGGATTGTGTACCAAATTGCCTGGCTTTGTGCCTGGTATATAGGAGGCACAAGATAAATGCAAATGGACTCTAAAAATTCTTTACCGAGTAAAAGTGAAAAAGATGTAGAAAGAACTCACAACTGCACAAATATCATGGAAAGAATAATCCCCCCTGAGAGTGCAAACATTTAAATATTTTATTGTTCTAAGTAATCTCTATACCCACAATGTGGGGCTCGAACCCACAACCCTGAGAACAAGAGTCGCATGCTCTACCGACTGAGCCAGCCAAGCACCCCTGCAGAGTGCAAACATTTAAAGGGCAAGAGATGGAAGTGGCAGAGCTGACTTTGTCCCATTGGGTCTTGTTTTATTTGTGAAGGGATGGGATTTGACCAGTGACAGGTTCTTATTTATGTTGTACAAGATTATATTAAAAGAGATTTTACTCTAAAATGGGAAATGAGAGAAATATATGTAACCCATCTTATAAAAGATGTTTGGATGAAAACTTTAAGATGGCATCACATAAGCATCTATCCAATGGCCAAGAAGACTGTGAGAGTTTGGACTACTGTTCAGCAAATAGCCACACCCTCTGCCCTCCTACCTCAGGCAGAGTGTGCTTCTCACTCCTTTGGCCATGTGCTTGGTCTTCTGACTTCCTTTGCTTGGTGGAATGTTAGTGCACCTTCTACTGCACAGAGAGGCTTGAAAAGTGAGCAGTTGCTCTTGCTGTCCTGTCCCCCTGCCTTTCTCCATAAATCGAATGGGCCTTAGGTATCTCTTGGTCCAAGGAGAATGAAACATGGTGCAGGCCCAATCCAATCACAGTGTGGAGTCTGATGAGTCGTCATCAGCCCGTGTGCCCATGTGCGAGCTGACCTACAACAGTAGGCCGGAGTCTTGGGGCGGTTTGTGATGCAGCATTATTGCAACTATTAGGATGACCAAAGTCTCCAAGGGAGGGGTGGATTTTGTTTCAAACTGAAGCCGTTACACCTTCTTTCAAGATAGGCAAATAAATTCTGAAGTTAGAATATCTAGCGATACATTTAAAATTTTAAATTATTTAAAATATTAAACATCTAATTTAAATATGAGAGATGTTATAAATTATGCTACCTTTTGAGGTGAAAAACAATGTCCTCTTCAGCTGCCTGCAATCTGGGGGCAACCCCTGCGAGATAGTCCAGGGCAACATCGCGTTTGCCCTGGTTTCCATAAGCCTCTCATCATAAAGCCCATCTCACAGTATGGTTACTAGAAACTAACATGAAAGAGACTGGAAAAATCTTCAATTCTGAATTGTGTGGGGGCCTAAATGCTTAAATTTGTTTCCCTGAAAATGAATGTTGTTTTGACATGCATATTTTAAAAGGGCAGAAGACCTCAAGCCTTTGATAGTTTCAGGTTCAAGTTTCAGCTTCCCTGGCAGGCTGATTCTTTGTTGTGCCAGACAGCTATGATGCATGTTTCACAGCAGGTGGAAGCCTCAGTAATTTAAGCAAAATGTTGACTCTTTCAGCCAAGGAAAATGCAGCCCACCAAGGAATGCTGCATTAGAGCCTCTGAATAGAGAGGGACTCATAGCCACAAAATTAGAGCCTCCTAGTGAAGGCAGGAAGAAAGGACCCCCACACCCCCCCACACCCCACACCCCACCCCCGCTTTGGAGCCTTCTTGCCATTCCATATTTGAGCAACAGGAAGTATGGGAGAACTTTCTAGATGCTGTTACCCTCAAAGAAGCTATCTGAAAGTTATTCCAGTTCCTTTTTTTCCCTAAGCAAATGAGACAAGCAAGCCATTACACCTTTCAGTTTTAGATGGAAATAGATTTTTGCATCATTTATTCAACCAAATCGAATAAATACACTTACCATTTATTTTGCCTTGTAGAATTTCTCTTAATACCATTTCATAAACAAGAGGGAAAAAAAGAGATTTTCAATGAATCTATCATTTTGTCATAAAATTGTTACAAGTTGCCTGACTAGTGAGTCTACAGCGATTCCCTTGTAAAAAGGTAAAAATGCCAATTCAGTGTCAAAAATAGCATGTAATTGGCATGTAATACATTTCTTTCATTTGGTAGTTTGATCTTAAAACTGATGAAATTAGTAGAATAACATTTGTAATTATTTCTGTAATATTTTTCAGAAAAGATCTAACTAGTTTAGACTATTACCAACTAAATGCTCTTACACAAGCGAAATCTTTCAAGATTGTGTTGTGATTTCATTCTTACCGACTGAAAGAATACCTGCCATCCCTTTTGCCAGGTCTTGACTCCTTAAATCTCAAAAATCAGAATCTGAATCCTCATTAAATTATCTACTGAAAAGCAGAATGTTCTAGTCTTTAGATCTTAAAAAAGGGAAAGATTTCCATGAAATCAACCCAATTCAACACTCAAATATTAAAATACCTGTGCCATCATGTCTAGGACTATGTGTGTGGGGGTTTTTTTTCTAAACATATCCTTTTCATCATTTACACAGAACTTGCAAATACTGCAAACTTCAGTAATTTTTTTCCTTAATAAGTGTAGCAACTAGGGAACAAAGACCAGATAAAAGGTTTTCTTCCAGATGGCTTCATTTAGCATAATTTCAACTTTCAAATTACAGGACCATAGATGAATGTCCTACTTCTGTGTTAAAAGTACTTGACTACTTTGTGGGATGTTTTGTGCCAATTCTTTACTAAATTATCTTGGTCACCGTTGCTAGGTTACACCGCTAGCTTCCCGCAGCTGAAAGGAGGAGAAGGTTATAGGGAACAATTCGGCATCATTACCATTTGACTATGAAGGTTGTTGTTTTTGTTGTTGTTTCAACCGTATATCTTAGCATTTCCCCCTTCTCTAGGGAATGTCATTGTCTATGGGAATACAATTGACACTTACACGACAGTGGAGACGCTCTTAAACATCGGTGTGAGGGGCTCCTATATCCACCTGGTGCAGCCCCCGTCCACTTCCACCATCACCTGCTTCAACAACTACTCCGTGGAGAGCGCGGTGCAGGACGCGCTCAGAGCCGCGGGGGTGACCATTTACTGCGACGCGCTCCTGGCTCAGTGGAACGACGGCCGGTACCCGGACCCCATTCACAGCGCCTGCTTCACCACGCCCACCAAGCCTTTCAGACTCCCGTGCTCTGTAAGTAGGTCTCCGTGGACTTCACCCGCCACCCGCGGGGAGCCGGCACCTGTCCCGGATGTGGGGTCTGAGAGATGGCCCGCGGGGGATTTACAGCCACAGGTTTTGGCTTTTCTTTTCTCACGGTTCAGATGATCTCTTGCTGAGCGACAAGCCACCCCAAACTTAGCGCCATAAAATACCAGTCGTTTACTATGATTATCTCTCCGTGCTGGGGTTGGAGGGGGCCCAGCTGGGCAGTTCTCACCTGAGGTCTCTAATGTGGCTGAAGTCAGATTGTGGGTGGAGCCTGGAGTCCTGTTCATCCCCGCCTCTGGCTTCAACTGAGATTTTGTCCAGAATGCTTCATCTGGGCCAGGTGGCTTGGTTCTAAGAGCAAGTGGGAGAGAGAAACTGTATCACCTGCCCATATCCAAGGGGAAGAGAATTAGACCCTGCCTCTTCATGGCGGGAGTGTCAAAGGTTTGAAGAGTGCTAACTGACCTTGACCAAGGACTCACCGTGTCTCAGGCACCATGCTGCTTGCTTGCAGTATATTCTGTCACCTAGTCAAAACAGCCCTGTAAAGGAAAGCATCCCCGTTTTACAGATGAGAACACTCTGACCCCAAGTCAGTGGTATGTTGGCCTCCCAACCCAGTTCAGAAGCGCCCCAAATTCTATGCTGCTATTAACTTTGTAAGACTCTAGAAACAGCAATAAGGTTTTCTCCCACATGGAATAGAGACTTAGAAGATCTCTCTCTCTAGCACTCTCTCTTATCTACCTATCTTCTTTCCAGAGAAGAACTTTTCTCTCAGGTGTGTAATAGCCTGATTTACAACACATGTCCTCAGATTTGCCAGCCAGGAGGTTAGCAGAAGCCAGCAGAGGGGGAGAGAGGGATGGGGCCAGTCAATCTAATAGAGAAGCAGGAGACCCTTTACAAAAGGGCGGCTGAGTTCAGTGTGAGTATGGGGCTGGGCTGTTATCGGTTGTGGTAAAGAATGCTAGCCACATTTAGTGGGCAAACGGGTTGGGGGAAGTCACTGTGGGCTCATAGCAATCCCTTACCTAAGTCACGTCTTCTGACTCAAGGCCCCACAGGTAAATGAAGGTGACCCTCATCCCCTACCTGCCCCACAGTCTGTCTAGACAGGAGCTCAAAGCAGACCACCAGCACAAAAGAAATTTCTCTGAAATCCTTCATTCTATCCTGATAATCTATGGAAACTTTGCATTCTGCTCCTTCGTACATGTTTTTATTAATTCATTCCACAAGTATTCACTGAACACGTACTAGATCTTAGGCTCTGTCCTAATTGTGAGAGTGAGAGCAATCTAGCTAGCTGTCTCCAGCAGCCCCTGTGGGCCTTTACTTCCCTATTTGGATCAAAATTGAAATCAGGGCAAAGACATTTTGCAGATACTCTCAGCTGCCTCAGATCTCACACAGCTTCCTGCTGAAACTTCATCCTAAAATAAACAGAGCCAGGGAAAGTCTCCCACTTCCCCCACTCTCCTCTGCACTGCAAAGAACGGCCTTGGCAGGTCACATTGCCCAGCCCTGGTTGCTCATTGACATTCATCTGTTTGGCCAACGGTAGGTACCAGCAGGAGATTTCTACCCTCCTACTGTCAGCTTTGAGTAGCATCTCTGTCAGGGCACTAGGAAACTTTTAGTGGGGATGTATGCATTCACTGTCTTGACTGCGGTCACAGTGTTGTGGGTTGCCTTCTGTCTCCCCCCGCCCCACCGCCCGAGAAAGATAGTGTCCTAATCCCCAGTACCTGTGAATGTGACCTCATTGGAAATAGGATCATTATAGATGTTATCAACTAAAGGGGAGGTCTTAGTGGATTGGAGACGGCCCTGAATCTCAGGACTGGTGCCCATCTATGGAGAGAAAGGTTTGATTCAGAGGAGACCCTTGGGGAAAGAGGCCATATGATGAAGTGATGGCAGCTGCCAGTCTTGGAGCAGCAAGCACCACTGGCCACCCCCGGAAGCTAGGAAGACAAGCAAAGGATCTTCCATAGAGCTCTAGGAGGGAGCATGTTCATGACAGTGCCATGACTTCAGACATCTCATCTCCAGAACTGTAACAGAGTAGATTTCCATTGTTTTAAGCCACCCAGTGTATAATACTCTATTGCAGCAGAACTGGTAAACTAAAACAGATGTTATCACAAGCATATGCACCTGCTAAAGCTAAAATTTTTACAACTGGAATCATACATTATGTACTAGTTTGTATCCAGCTCCTGTCACTCAGCATAATGGTATTGAGATCCATCCGTATTATTCCATGTAGCATTCGTTTGCTCCTTTTCATTGCTAAGTAGTATTCCATTGCATGTCTCTATCACATTTGGTTTATTCATTCAGTTGCTATGCACATCCTTGTGCACATCTTTGTGTAGACATATTTTCACTTCTCTTAGCTATACATCCAAAGAATGGCTAGGTCATATGGTCAGTGAATGTTTGCCTTTTAAAGAAGCCACCATACTGTTTTCTAAAGTAGCTGTATCATTTCATATTTCTACCAGCAATGTATGAGAGTTTCAGTAGCTCTATAGTTTTATTAGCACTTGCTATTATCCGTCTTTCTAATTTTAGCCATTCTAGTGGGTATGATATGATATATATATATATATATATATATATATATAAAATCCTTGTATATAAAATCATTGTGATTTTAATTTGTGAGTTTCTGATGATTACTGAGTTTGGGCATCTTCTCACGTGCTTATTGAGCATTGGTATATATCTCCCTTTGCACAGTATCTGAGCTTTTGCAAGTCGGTTTGTAAAATTTTGTTTTCCAACTGTTGCTACTAGTATATGAAATACAGTAGATTTTGTATATAAACATTGTATCCTGAGACGTTTGCTAAATTCACTTATTAGTTCTAGTAATTGCTTTCTAGATACATAAATATACCATCTGCAAGTAAGAAATGGAACTTCCTGCCTTTTTCCATATCTCAAAAGAAAACTTTTAGACATTCACCCCTTTATATGAGGTTATCTGTGTGGTTTTCTTTGGTGCCCTTTTATCTGACTAAGAAAGTAAACTTTCATTCTTAGTTTGCCTCAGAAGATTTATCATGAATAGTTATTGAATTCTGTCAAATTATTTTCATGTCTATTAAAAAAGATCATATTCTTTTCTCCTTAGTGATGTTGATAGGGTGAATTACATGGATTGAGTTTCAGAATGTTCAGCTAACCTTACATTTCTGTAATAAACCCTAGTCATTCATGATATATTATCCTTCTTTATATTGAAGTTGATTTGCTAATGTTTAAAGAGCTTTTGAAACTATTTTACAACTATATTCATGAGGGTTCTTCATCTTTTTTTCCCCTAGTTTTGTGTAATTTTCCTTGGTTAATTTCCTGGTTTTGTGTAATGTCCTTATAAGTTTTCATTATTTGGGCTATGCTGGCTTTATAAAATAATTTAGGCAATGTTTCCTCCTCCTCTGTTTTCTGAAAAAATTTGTGTAAGACTGGTATTATTTCTTCCTCAAGTGTTTGATAGAATTCACCAGTGAAACCATCTGGGCCTGGAGTTTACGTTGTGGGAAGGTTTTTGATGAATTCAATTTCTTCAATAGCTCTAAGGCTACTCAGATTTTCTGCTTCTTCATATGTCAATTTTGGTATATTGTATTTTTCAAGAAATTTGTCCATTTCACTTAAATTGGTTAAGTATTGGCACTAAGTTGTTCATATACTCTTACATTATCTATTTAAAGTCTAAAATTTGTACCA
The DNA here is from genome assembly GCF_022355385.1 of Mustela nigripes. Lineage (NCBI taxonomy): Eukaryota > Metazoa > Chordata > Mammalia > Carnivora > Mustelidae > Mustela > Mustela nigripes. The sequence continues at coordinate 96,095,945 of NC_081563.1, read as the reverse complement.
TAGCCTGTGTTTCATTTCTGGTATTAGAGATTTGTGTTCAATCTCTCCCTGTCCAGCTGATGAGAGAGAGAGAAGAGAGACACAGAACTTGAAGTTTTCTGTCTAGCTAGATGTTTGCTGATTTTATTGACCTTTTTTAAAGAACCAGCTTTCAAGTCTATTAATTTCCTCTTGTCTGTCAGTTTTCTCTTTTCATTGATTTCTGCTTTTAACAATTATTTCCTTCTGCTTGCTTTGGATTTACTTTGCCCTTTTCCTAGTTCCTTAAGGTAGAACCTTAAGCCATTATTTCTATACACATTTAAAGCTAATTTCTTCTGTGTTAGCTGTATCCCACAAGTTTTAATATGTTGAGTATTCATTATCATTTGGCTCAAAAAAATTTTCTAATCTCCCTATGATTTCTTTTGTGACCCTCGGATTATCCATAAGTGTGTGATTCTTAGATGTCATATTTTTGTTGATTTTTAATTTAATATCATTGTGGTCAGAGACATATTCTGTATGATTTTAGTCCTTTATGGTTTATTTAGACTTGTTTTATGTCCAAGCATATGGACTAACCTTGTGAACATATAAAGAATATATAGTTTGCCACTGTTGGATATAGTGTGAATAACAATTTTTTAAATTGAAATATGGTTGACACACAATGATGCTGCATTAGTTTCAGGTGTACAACATAGTGATTCCACGTGTAAAAGTAACAATTAGTTCCATGTGGTTGGCGGTGATGTTTGGATCTTCTTTGTCTTTACTGATATTTATGGTCTAGTTCTATCGATTGCCAAGAGAGATATTAAAACCTCTTACTACTGTTGTGGGATTTTTCTGCTTCTCCCTTCTGTTAATTTTTGCTCTTTTTGAGGCTCTGTTATTAAGAACATGAACATTTCTAATTGTCATATCTGCCTCATTAACTGTGCTTTTTATCATTATGAAATGTGCTCCTTTAACTCTGATAATATCCCTTATTTTTAAAAAAAATATATTTCTTTTTATTTGACAGAGAGAGAGATACAGTAAGAGAGGGAACACAAGCAGGGGAAGCTGGAGAGGGAGAAACAGGATTCCTGCCAAACAGGAAGCCCAATGCAGGGTGCAATCCCAGGACCCTGGGATCATGACCTGCGCTAAAGGCAGATGCTTAACTGAGCCACCGAGGCACCCCAAATATCCCTTATTTTAAAGTTCACTTTATCTGCTATTTCTTATATTTACTGTTTGCATGGTTTATTTTTTTCCATCTATTTACTTACCATGTCCTTATATCTAAAGTGCCTCTCAAGGTATCATAAAGTAGATTTTGTTAACATTTTTGTTGCTGCCGTAACAAGTTTGACAAAGCAGCATCCATTTGTTAGCTCATAGCTCTGCAGGTTGGAAGTCAACAGTGTAACTGGCTTCTCTGCTCAGGGATTCTCAAGGCTGAAATCAAGGTGTCCGCCAGGCTGCGCTCTATCTGGAGCTTGGATTTGGTTTATTGCAGCTGAGGATGGGAGGTCCCTGTTTCCTTGCTGCTCAGGCAAGGTCCACTCTCCATTCTGAAAGGCCATCCGCATTCCTTGCCACATGGCTTCTTCCACCTTCAAACCAGCAATGGAGAGTCTCTCTCTTGTCACATCCCTCTCACACTTTAGATCTTCTTCAGGAAAAGCCTGGTGTCTATTAAAGGGTTCACCTGATTAGGTCAGACCCACAGAGCATATCTTAAAATCAGCTATGCCATAGAACACCCCCTAATCATGGGGGTGATCATCTTATCACAGTCCCAGTTCATGCTCACAATCAAAGGGAGAGATGGGAATCTTGGGGACCAGCTTAGAAATCTGCCTACCCCATGCTTTTCTAGTCCTTCTGCATTTTAATTAAAGTGTTTACACCACAAATAGTTAATGTAATTATTTATGTGGTTAGATTTAGGTCTGCCATTTTGGTATTGGTTTATTGTTTGTCTCCTTTGTTTTTTGTTATTCTATTCCCCTTTGCCTCCTTTCTAAAAATTAGAGTATTTTTTTAGTTCTCTATTTCAGTTGGCCTCTGGTGTATATCTTATTTTATTTTTTAGCAGCTGCTCTATGGATTATAATATATATCAGTAATCTTTTACATCTAGTTAGAGTTAATATTGTACCATTTCAGGGGTGTCTGGGTGGCTCAGTCATTAACCATCTGTCTTAAGCTCAGGTCATGATCCTGAGGTCCTGGGATCGAGCTCTGTCCCTGGCCCTCTGTTCAATGGGAAGCCTGCTTCTCTCTCTCTCCTACTCCCCCTGTGTGTATTCCCTCTCTTGCTCTCTCTCTCTCTCTCTCTCTGTGTCAAAATAAATAAATAAATAAAAGTATTGTGCCATTTCACATAAAATATAAAAACCTTGCAACCGTACAGGTCCCTTCTCCCCACTTTCTGGATAGCTTTTTCATGTAGATACATTTGACATGTATCTACACACATTGAAAAACCAACAAAAGTATAAATTTTGTTATAAACATTCATACATATTTTTAAAAATTTAAGAAGAAAAGCAGACTTTTATGCTTACCCAGGTATTTTCCAATTTTATTGTTCTGTCTTCATTTCTGAAGATCCAGATTTCCATCCAATATAATTTCCTTTTACCCTGAATGCCTTCTAGAGTACATACAATTGCAAGTCAGCTGGCAATGGATTCTCTAGCTTTCCTCTTTCTGAAAATGTCTTTATTTTGCCATTGTCCTTGAAAGATATTTCCAATGCATATAGAATCATGGCCTGAGAGGTTTTTTTTTTCTTCCTTTCAGCATTTCCATCATCTTCTGACATAGAAAATTTTGATTTAAGAAATCTGTCATCATTCAAACCATTGTTTCCCTGTATTTAATGTATCATTTCCCCCTGGATGCTTTCAGAATTTTCTCGTTATCTTCAGTTTCCAGCAGCTTGATGCTATGGGGGTTCTGTGTTTATTTTGTCTCAAAGCATGGTTTTTCTTGAATTTCTCTTGTTTGGAGTTCATTCACTGAGCTTCTTGAATCCATGCACTTATAACTTCTGCTAAATTTCAGCAAGGTCTTGGTTATTATTTCTTGCTTCATTCTTCTTTCCTCTCCTCCTCGAGAGTCCCCTTCTGGAACTCTAATAACATCTGTTAGACTTTTTCTTATTGTTGCATGAGTCCTTAAGGCCCTATTCATTTGTTTTAATCTCTTTGTATCTTCTCTCTCTATTCTTCACATTAAGTGATTTCTATGGATGTTACTTCAAGTTCACTGACTCTTTCCTCTACTATCTTTATTCTTCTGCTAGCATAAAAGTGACTATAGTCCATCCTCTTTCCACCAAAATGAGGAAAATTATCCTCCTTCTGATCATTGTTCCAAGTGTCTACTGCCCTACACCATCTATATCCTTTTAAATGCTCATTGAAATCTTTGGGTAGTAGTTTTTGTACTTTGACCAGAATTTATAGTTATATCAGTTAGAGGATTAGTCTGAGAGGATTATATCATTATACCAGAAACAGAACTCTTGAGCTGGTATTTTGAACTCATGTCAATACCTTGCTTCCTTCTACCCAGTGGTAGTGCCTCCTGGGTGCTCCCCAGATGCTCCAGCCTCCAACCAGCTATCTCCTTTTTCTATACAGCATTTATCACAGTCTGAAATCCTTGTCAAGGGGGTGACTTTGTTGGTGTCCATCTCTCCAATTAGATTATAAACTCCGTGTTTATCCTTTTCACCAAGATATTCTTGGGCCTAACATGGGAAGTTTGTGTAAATGCATAATGTATGAGGTTTATCAAATCACTGACTCCTGATCTGCTAACTAGGGAGTTTTGTTCTCCCTAATCAGAATTATAAACACAAGTACCCTTAAATATTCATTCAGAACAACATCAGTGTGGCCAGATATTTCTACTTCGTATTTTTATCCAGTATTGTAATGTTAAGTTGACATTAAAGGAGTACATGAGTTGCATTGAGAGGTTTGTAACTTAGAATATATGTTCCCTCGAATTGTGTTAGACTTGCTTATTCAGTTTTTAGTCTGGTTCACAAACTCCTATGTAATTCCCAGTGTGACTAATTTGTGAATGCTTACACCAAAACAATATAATACAATTGCAGTACCAATAATCTTTAAAATCTGGGTAAATAAGAGATAATATATTTAACATGCAACTTAATTAAAAGTGGGTTTAATTGGGAAAAAACTGGATAGGTAGAAGAATGTTTGTGGGGATGCTGAAGGGGGCTCCTGAGTATTTTCAGGGGCTCAAGATGTTGATGGTACTCTTTTTCATGTATAATTTCAATTCAAATCAAATGGCTTTCCATATTATTATATGACTAGGAGAACTATTTTTATAATGATGGGAACAGAGTGGAAGAGAGAAAAAAGAGGAGTAGAGAGACAGATAGATCCAGAGTCAGAGAAAAACTTGGAAAGATGTATTTTCCTGTGGTCACTGAGTAAGTGTTATAAGACAGGACAAGTTCTAAAGAGACTTGAGGAAGCTGCCTAGGATGTAACTGGGGTAAGGTTAGGTAGCTGAAGGAATAGAAACAGGGAAAAGGGCAATGGCCCTAGGAGCTTCCTGAGGGAGAACAAAGGACATCACAGAGATGATAGATCCGTGTCTGACATTGTCCAATAGAACCGATAGAAATGGTCTATGTCTGTGCTGTCCAGTATGGCAGCCACTAGCCACCTATAGCTTTTGGCATTTGAAAGAGGTACTACAATTGAGGGTTGGGATTTTAAATTTTGTTTAATTTTAATTAATTTGGATTTAAATGTATATAGTCACCCATGACCTGTGGCTACTGCAGGATCATTCATCTTTCATGCACCATTCATGGGCACAGAGAAAGGATATGGAAGAGAAGTATCTCTGGCCCAAGACAGCCAATGTCTGTACGTAATAGGTGAGTGAGGTGCATAAACAGGCATGTGAAGGAAGCAGGGAGCATGATGTCTGTCAGTAAGAATGAGGAACCGTGTCATTAGTTCATTTTTTAGCAGACTTTTAATAAGGTGGCAAACTATATTTAGGTAAAGATAAAAATGACTAAACTATTTCAACGACAAGTGAAGACTTAAAAACATCTAACTTGGACTACCTTAATGACTTTCAGCATCACTATGGAAGAAGATATCCAGCTAAGCACAAGATAGCATTGAAATTTGGGCAGAAAATAGAGGGGGCATACAGGTCACTTCTAAGGAGTATGCAGGTGTGTTTTGGGCCCTTCTATGGCACAGTGCCTTTCATAGGGTAGGCACACTATAAATATTTACTGCCTGACCATCCATGCTAGGGCAAGGCAGGAGACCAGACCTGGTAGAACTGAAGCTGATGAGGCTCTCGTTCTCTCAGGACCATTCTTCAAGGGTGGGCTTTCTGGGCTTAAAAAGGCAGGAATGAGGCACTCTAAAGACTTGAGACAGAATGAGGTGACCCCAGGAGGGAACCTAGAGAGACTTAAGTGTCAGACACAGGAAAAGGAAAATGGAAGGCTGAGATAGAGCTATTAAAAATGTAGGCAAATGAGGGGAAAGTAGTCTTTATGGATGTCAACTTCCTTATAGGGGGAAAAAATTACTTTTCTGAGATATACTCCATCACCTGGCATTCTTCTCTTCATGGATGTCTAAATTGAGTGATTACAAAAAAGAGTGATATTAGGTATCTTAATTTGTTCTTCATACCAAAGACAGGCTCTTGCCCTCTGTCTTTCTCTCTGTCTCTCTCTCCATACACACACACACACACACACACACACACACACCCCATACCATTATGACATTTTAGTAGATTAAATGTTGTTGCTGGTTTGGTTTGGTTTTTTGTATGCCCCTAATAATAAGGGGCTCTGCAGACCATTCACACTCTTGACAGTGAATGAAGAGTGATAACTGAGTAATAACATAAGTTTTTGCTTTGTAGATGTTCTTCAGCTTCTGTGAGAAGAATGTGGATTATGAAACATTTAAAGCACTGAATGATGCATGTCTTGTCTATGATGGCCGACTTGTGATTGATACCAACTTCCACACCAATGACATAGCCATCAGAGCTGCTGGCTCCCTCACCAAATTCTCCAATAAATATTACTCAAATGAGTGGACTCATAGCAACTTTAGTTCCAAAGAAATTGGCTTCCAGCTGGCAGCAGCTATGCTCACTCTCTTTGACCCAACCCTTGAACCTGTGACTGAGCCACCGGCTGATCTTGACCGACTCATCCCCATGTACAAGGGAGCCAAGATCCAAGGTGTGTAGTAGGCCACCTTCTTCCCTCTGATGAAGCTACCCATTGGATCTGGATCAGTGCTTAGGGCCGCCCTCCATGTTTCCCTTAGGCTTGGTGAGGAGATTCCTCTGTCTCAGTGGGTTTGCACAGAGACAGAGAAGGGCTCAGTCTCATTTTTAAACATTTATTAATGACCTGGCATTTTATTGTGGTCCTTGGTATTTTGAGCATGTAGTATGGATCACACCATAACTGTGGTCCCCATTTTACAGATACATAAAGAGAGACTGGGAACAATCAGTAACTTGCCCAAAGGTTATTCACAGCTGGTTAGTGGGACAATGCCTGACATCTTGCCAAATTTTTGTTCCCACTATAAGCTCAGAGATAAGGAGACCATTCCAAGTACCCCAGGCCTTGGCCTTTTATCTATATGAATAAACCAAACAATTCACAACTGTAAAAACAGTCTACTTCCATCCCCTAAGCCATATTGACCCCTAAGGAGATCATCATATGAGTAATACAGGATTTTTTCGTGTTTGACTGATGAGAAATATCACTGAAAGTAGTGTCTTTGAATATTGTGGACCTTCCACCACAAAATGCTATTTATGAAACTGTAAGTTCATTTCCAGGAGGTTGATAGACCAACCTCAGAAGCCATCCATGGACCCCCTAGTGTATCCATTGACCCTAATCCAGTAAACAGAACATGAGATAAAGAGACACAAGCCGTACATACCAGTCCTTGTCATTTTCTACCTAACTAAATGAATTCTGACAGATCCTCCTCTGTGTCTCACTTTGGATTGAGAACTTAGGAAAGGTGGTAGCTATGGGGGAAAAAAAGGGATGGGTGTGAAAGACCAGAGTTAGATCAAGCTCATACTATGGGACAAGCTAGAAATAGTAAGAATTTCAAAATGATAGTTTCTTAAAGGATTGAATAAGAACTTTGTTGATTTTCTTTAATAACATCCCCTTTAATATTTTGGTTATATAATGAAAGAGTGACAGGGTATGGGAATATCACTGCAACATTTAAGGTCTCTGTATGTCTTAGTCTGTCTTGGACAGGCATAGATTAGAGTGCTAGGGGTTATGGGAAATCACAGGATACACAGGATTAGTTTGGCACATCTTCCTGGGACATTGCTGGGGTATGATGACACATTCACATTGATTTTGTTAAATAACATCAATCTCAAGGAGTTTCTTGCTAATACTATACTTTAGGGGGATAGATTGAGTAACATACACTATGGTAGGCATCTCTGTTTATCCTATGTCCTATGTGCTATATACAGATAAATAAACTCTGTTACCACTTCATTAACAACTAAATTAAAATCTGGAAAATTTGCCATTTCCTGTAGGAGGCATTCTTCCTGGGTCTTACCATTATCTGCATATTGCCAAACCTGCCATTCCAACTCCCTTAGAGGTACAAATGGCCCAGCCTAATTTTGTAAGTATTATCCCTGAATTTCATTTTACTTTCAAATATAATACTTTGTTTATGTGGTGATGAAATTCTCTATTCAGAGTCTTTAGTATAATGTACTGTTCCATCAGAAAAACCACTGTGGTAGCCAGCTCTCAAGATGGTCCCATGATTCTGGCCCTTGTGTGGTCCCCTCACACACGAAATAGGGCTGACCTATGTAGCCAACAGGATATTGGAGAAATGACAGTGTGTAACTTTCTTTCTTTTTTTTTAAAAGATTTTATTTATTTATTTGACAGAGAGAAATCACAAGTAGGCAGAGAGGCAGGCAGAGAGAGAGAGAGGAGGAAGCAGGCTCCCTACCGAGCAGAGAGCCCGATGCGGGACTCAATCCCAGGACCCTGAGATCATGATCTGAGCCGAAGGCAGCGGCTTAACCCACTGAGCCACCCAGGCGCCCAGTGTGTGACTTTCAAGGCTAAGTCATGAGAGATACTACAGCTCTAACTTACACCCTCCTGGATCACTTACTGCCATGTTGTAAGGACCCCAGCCCACCCATTGGAGAAGCCAGTGTTGCAAGGAATTGAGGATTCCTGACCAGCCATTAGCAACTTGTCAGTCATGTGAGGGAGCTGCCTTGGATGTGGATTCTCCAGCCCCAGTCAAGGATTCAGATGATGTGGCCCCAGCAGACATCTTGCTATAAACTTATAGGAGAACTTGAGGCAGAGTCTTCCCAGCTAAACTGCTCCTAATTTCTGACTTCCAAACATTGAGGTAATAGTTTATCATTGTTTTAAGATAGTGTTTTTTAAAAACACTATTTTTTAGAGCAGCTTTATGTTCATAGCAAAATTGAGAGGAAAGTACCAAGACTTCCCATGTACCCCCATCTCCATTTACACAGAACCTCTTTGGTGATTAGCACCCCCACCAGAGTGACTACACTCTGGATGTGGTTACACAATGGATAAAACTTAAATCAACACCTCACTGTCACCCAAGGTCTACAGTTTACTTCAGAGTTCACTCTTGGTGTTAAATATTCTATGGGTTTGGGCAAATGTATAATGATGTGTCTGCCATTACAGCATCATACAGGGGAGTTTTGTAGCTCTAAAATTCCCATGTTCTCTGCCTGTTTCATTTACTCCTCCACACAAACCCCTGCAACCACTGATCTTTTCACAGTCTCCATAGTTTTGCATTTTCTAGAATGTCATATAGTTGGAATCATACAGTATGATTTCAGATTGCCGCTTTCACTTAGTAATGTGCCTTGGTTTCCTCCATGTCTTTTTATGGCTTGAGAGGGAATTTCTTTTTAGTGCTGAATAATATTCCATTGTCTGGTTGGAACACAAATTATTTATCCATTCACCTGCGGAAGGACAGTAAGTCGCTAACTTTTGAGGTAATCTGTGATGCACCAATAGATAACTAACCCCCTTTGCGGCATTGTACAAATACATTGTTCAGGGTCTGGGATGTCATCCAGAACCCATTGTTCTCCCTCCCTGCCTGAATTACCCCAGAAGGGCCATCCAGGAAAAGCAGAAGCTGTGGGGTAGGATCCCCCCTGGGTTCAAGGTAACTAGAAAGGACACAGTGTGGTTGGTCAATAGGCAACCTCCTCAGATTAGATCCTCTGGCAGATGGTACCGAACGGGTGTTTGTCATGTTTGCTTTTTTGTCAGTGAGGCAGACACTGTAAGTTGCCTCTTTTCTTTATCCTGAATATTTTTAAGAGTTAACAGGCTGACCAATGTAAAAGAAACACATTTCCCAGATTTCCTTGAAATAGTGTTAGCCCTGTGGTAGGTTTTGGCCAATGAGATGTAAGTAGAAGCTGTTGGAAAGATCCTTCTAGGGAGGCAGACTCAAAACGGCACAGGCTATTCGCCTCTCACCTAGAAAGGAAATAAGAATCCCCACCCTTCTGTGTATTTCCTCTGGACATAGAACAAGTTACCAGCTTCTTTGTATTTCTGGTTCTATCAGGGATTACATATATTGTAACAGTGCCTTTAAGGAACAAAACAGGTAACTAGTCCATGGTGGATGTTGTTGTCAATTATAGGTCCAGATAAATAATGAAACGTGATTCTTGTAGGGGAAGGATAGAAGCTATGTATTTAAAACTTATTTCTCTTATGCTTCTCTCAGATTGTTCTAGGTATATCCTGTATACATGGTCTGATTACAGATTTTCTTGCAAATAAAGGAAAGATCATAGAGGAATAGTGTTCTGGTGTCTATTGCTGTGTAACAAAACTTAGCAACATGAAACGGCCATTTGGTTCTGCTCACAGATTCTGTGGGTCAGGAATTAGGACAGGGCACAGTCGGTGGGAATGGCTTGTCTCCCTGCCCCACAATATCTGGAGCCTCATCTGAGAAGACTGGAAGATTAATTGTGACTCAGTGGGTGGATCCTATGAAGGCTTGTACTCACCTGGGCTGAAATTATTCAGTCACAGGGAGTGCTAACCAGAGCATGCCACCTGTGCTATCCTGGTCAACTGGGCTTCCTCACGGCATGGCAGCCCCAGAGGGGTCAGTCTTCTTGTGTGATGGCTCAGGGCTCTGAGTGCAAGTGGAGCTGCAGTGCCTCTTATGACCCATCCTTCATAGTCACATAGTGTCCCTTTCCCAACCATCTATTGGAGCAGTCACAGCCTCCAACACCATGAAGAGAGTACACAGAGGTCTCTCAATGTCAAGGTCATATTGCAGGTGAGTATGTGGGATTGGGGACGTCATTGTGGTCATCTTTCAAAAATACAGTCTGCTGCCAATGACATGAGGCGTTACATAGGATGAAGCCCAGATGTTGTGTTCAGGGGCTGAGCACTTTGGTCATCAGAGATAAATAATTGGACCCAAATATTACGTTCAAGAGCTAGAAAATATTGAACTTGGTTTCAGACAGAGCCAGATTCTTCAAGGACACTGTGTGATTTCCTGCATGTGGTGTCATTTATTTATGAACTCCTGGCCCTCTCTCTGAATAAAGTCAGAGAAGGTTTTTAATAAGGACCCCTTAAAAAGGGCCTTTTTTTTTTTTTTAAGATAATGAGTTTTAATAAGAATGCAACTTAAATAGATTCTTTGGCTGGTGCTATGACAGTATTTGAACAGGACCCCTGACTTTAATTAACCATTTTGCCAGGTGGGCCTCCTCTTTAATTAGTACAGAAGATCTAAACAGATTTTTTTTCCCCATTTTATTCTCCAAGAAAAAAAAAATGTAGGATGGTTCCATGGCAATCTTTTAGGGTTGGAATTAATTTGATTAAGTAAAATTGTTGCCAAAATGGTCAGGCAGTTACCTAAATAAAACCAATTGATTGAGAATGGAGCCCATTGAACAATATTTCATAAGAGAAACTGAATCGCTATTCTTCCAATAAATATAGAGCAGATGAATTTTATCAGACTTTTATAGCACTCACTAATTGGAATCTTTAAGTAAGAAGACACTTTAGTAATTCATGAGCTCTCTGAGAGGTAACCTGACAAAAAGAAGAAAGGGGACCCCTACATAATAAACTAATTTACAGATTCCAGTCCACATGCTTTGTTGGCTTATACACCATGGAATAAAGAAATTTGTCACAACAAATTCTGCCTTGGATACCATCAAATTTAAAATTGTGTGTTCATCATGAGAGCTGGGGACTTGATTTCTTGCATACCAAGTCTGACTACTCCTGTATCTTCCATTTGGCATGAATTCCACAGCCATTTTCCAACCTTTGTCAAAATCATAAAGGAACTCAAAAGGATAATTGTATTCAGGAAAAAAGGAAGGGGGAAAAGTACTACACCAGAACCAGTGACTCTGCCAAAATCTTAAATTTAAGATCCACATTAAAAAAAAAAAATCCACATTTCCTAATGATTTACTTATATACTTAAAATAAAGCAAGCAACTAGACACATCCCACAGAATTGGAAAGTGTATGAAATCATCATCATTCCCTCAAAATCCCTTATGGAGTGGCAGGGCTGGAAGTTGCCCCAAGCCATCATTTTATGGAGCGATTTTCTGTGATGATAGACGGGAAGAATTCTGGACTTCACTGTATTTTCCTAGCCTGTCAGTAACTGCACCTAGGAATGACCTAGGAAATTCAGATAAGACTGCCTGGTCCTCTCAGAGTAATTTGTAGTCTGAGAGACCCATCTGTAGGTGACTTGTCTTTAATGTCAATGCAAAATATTTCGATGTGTTCCCCATTCCCAGAACAACCCCCTGGTTATGCTAACACAGTGCCAGATCTCATTAAAATGGACAAAATTATTTCTGTAGTTGAGATTGGCTCTCGTAGCACAGCATGGTCATTTTTTTTTCCCCACTACAATATGGCCATTTTCTGCCTTCTTAAAGCCCTCATAGATTAATGTGTGAAAACACAGAGGCCACCCAAAGATTGTCATTCAATCTTTAAATCAAAAAGTAAGACCAAACAACTCCCAACAGATAGCATGACAACAAATCATTGAAAGTGATGCTGACCGTATCCCCCTTCTGTGGAACAACGTGGCCCAGCTCTGCAAACACATGTCAAGATGCCACCAACTAAGTTACTGTGGCCCTTGTGTTGAGGTGGTTGGCCTTGTCCAAATCAGTCTCTCTAAACAAAGAGTCCTCCTGAGCAGAAGTGAAATGCTTTGCAAAGTCCAAGTGCATCATATGGGTGGATCACAAAGTATGCCCCTTTGATGCCTGGGTTCCTTTCCTTAATCCTTCAGCTTAAAGAAATTTTAAATCCCACAAGACCTTGTAGGATTGTGGACTCTGCCCTCCAGTGAGCCCTGAGGAAACCTGGTACTAAATCTATGGAGTTGTTGTCAGTGACCTTTCTCCTGGAACCCCCAGCTGCCCTACCCCTGAAGCCAGGGAGAAGCCTCTCCTCAGAGACTCACTCGACTTTCCACCTAGGCACCCCTCCTGAGAATAAAGGTGGCCTTCCACCCCTGGGGTGGAAGGGAGTCTAAGCCTAAAGCTGTGAGTGCCAAACTCAGAGGGTCTTTAGTTTTGTATTTAATCTTAGGAACACACATGGCTGGCACATTCTTCACTCTCATAGCTCCAAGTGTATTTAATTCAGAAATAGCCTTTGTTCCAGTGGGCTGCCAGGTAAAGCTGACCCTGTGATGTCACACGTTCTACTTTGGGAGGTGTTTGCTATTTAGTCTGAGAAGTCAAGACGTGAGGAAACACACCTGATGGAATAAAGTCTGTGGGACCATCTAGAACTAGGGAAGTAACTTGCATCAGGAGCAGAGCGTGAGGGGATAATCAGATACAGATAAGGAGAGCCGGCAGTCCACAGCCAGTGGCTCGGGGTCTGGCTTTTTTGAGACTCTTCTGGAGTCCAGACGAGCCCCACCCTTCCACACCCAAATCCTTCCTTCCCAGGGTCCCTCTTTCCCTCTTTCCTTCATTCTCTCCTGCTCCTTCTACTTTGTTTCATTTTTCTTTCTCTCTCTCCCTGTCTGATTCCCTGCCACAGCACAGCCACTGTACTTAAAAATAACTTTTTATCATGTTAGAAATGGTAGTCATTTTTTAAAAAGATTTTATTTGTTTGACAGAGATGACAAGTAGGCAGAGAGGCAGGCAGAGAGAGGAGGAAGCAGGCTCCCCGCTGAGCAGAGAACCCGATGCGGGGCTCAATCCCAGGACCCTGGGATCATGACCTGAGCCGAAGGCAGAGGCTTTAACCCACTGAGCCACCCAGGCGCCCCAAAAGTGATAGTCATTTTTTAAAAATAGAAACAACAGATAGTCAAATGAGCAGAAAGAGAAACACTAAGAGTGAGTGACCCTGTCTGTCAACCACAGATTGACCATTTGAACAGTGTGTTAAAGTGTTGACAGTAAAACAATAGAATGATACCATGTATGTTTATAAAAATAGAATGATACTGTATAAGTTATACAAATTTTGATACTATACTTATATAGTATCAAATGTACTGTAAACGTATTTTCCTGATGTGGAATATAGTTTACCAATGATTTTTGTTGGACGTGTTGCATCCCATTGTGTGGATGTCCCATTGTCCTGTTAGCTGATGCCTTCTGCATTGCTATGGAGGTAGATTTCCTGTCTGTATCCAACCATCTTGTGAGTGATGGATGACCGGCACCTACCTTGAGGTGCCACACCCAACCCCTTTCCTAAGCTATATATCTGCTCTCCCCCTGACCCTTAGATACCCAGTTTCACACATCTATGTGGGGTTGGCCCAGGGTTTACCTGACATCCCTCCGGTATATGTCACTGTATGCCCTTTCCATTGGCGGATTCCTCCCCAGGGCTTTGCCACATGATGCCCAAATACCCACCAGTTGTTTCAATTTATTTAAAAATTTGGTTAAACCATGTGTCCTTGTTTAGACAAAATCCCCAGGGATGTCCAGGACTAAGTAAATGTTTGAGATCAGTGTAGTCCAACTCGCCTTGGATTTCTAAAATGCCACATTTAAGTGCAGAGCAAAAGCTTAAATCTATATGCTCTCAGGAAAGCTTTATTGAATGTAACTGTACTAAGTTCAGAGTCTAGGGGCAAAGTGCAGGTTCATCTGCCACCAACAGAACCCCATGTTTTTCCACCGATGGTTCTCAGTTTGGTTGCCTGAGCTGGTGGGGAGCATGTCTCCAGTTGGTAGGTCCATAGCCATTAGGGGCTGAAATAGAAAAAGGGATCGTGACATGGGATTTATCAGGCAGCATATTCCCTTTTCATGTGGGTTCATGCAGCAGTTTTAGCCAGCTTCTAGGAGACACAAAGCTATGCATCTTCACCTTTGACAACTTATGAACTAAAAAGTAGCCCGCAGCATGTACCTGTGTACTTCCTGCCCATGAACTTGAACCTTCTTCCTGGGAATGGACCTGACCACACAGCTGACCCTCCTCAAACCTAACTGGCAGGGAATCACCTTTCACTTGTTTCTTTTACTTACAGAAACTTCTTTTAAAAAAAACCTGAAATTTTTTCTGATCACCAGAGACTAGGAGGTTTTTCTCAAAATGGGGCTGTGAAAAAATTTTTTAAAATTAACAGTCTTAACACACCTCACAGAAGAGAATAAACCCAGTTCCTTGTATTATCTGTGCAAGGTATTGAATAGCAGAGAACCTGGTTGTAACCTAGCAACTGATTTAGAAACGTGGAACAATGCAATCACAGTTTAAAATATCCCAAGGAACATTTAGTCATTAAGTCCGGTATGTGGTTACAGACACAGGGTTAGCTTCTGTTGAGTTTAGTCAATATCTATTGCTGTCATTTGCGATGTGTGATAAGATGCAACCTGTGTGTTATATATGAAAAATAAATTGCTATGATAAAGTTCCCAAAGTCCAGAAATGTTTCTAATTTTTTTTTTTTTCTGATTTCCCTCACACACATACCCCCCGCCACCAGGGTTTAGAAATAGTAACTGGTAATGCAAAAAATGGGACTTACTTCCGGATACATATCAACAAGTATAAAATGGTGGAAACCATCACGTGCCTTTCGAAAGAGTCTTTCCCTGCCTCCAATTACATCCGCCTCTTTGGCCAGCATGAGCAACTTCTCAACAACCTGTATAATCGGTACGAGGACAAGCTGATCCCAGATCTCTACAGGTAAGTTGAACATTACACTTTACTAAGAGGAGATGCAAACATTTATAATGTCGTGTGAATGAGGGACGTGTTTTGTGATACACCAGAAAGCCAAACGGGAACCCATGGGAGAGGCTAGAAGGGCAGAAATTTTATTCTAAGATAAAAGAGATTATCTGACCATTAGCACTGAAGAGAGTGAGGGTCACATGGAGAAGTGCATGGACTCTTGATGTGTCCATATGTGGTCCCCATGGCTACACACAGGCCTGGATCCCAGATGCATCCAAGCACAGCCTTCACACCACAGCCAGGTCCAGATGAAATGATAGTCAAGTCCCTTTCAACATGGGGCTGCTGAGAGTGGTCAGAAATTGAAGAGGGAGATTTGGAAGCAGGATATGAGAGCACGTGGTCCTGGTGGGAATTCCACAACCACAGGTAAGTTATTTGTGGCCCCAGCCTTCCTCCCAGCATGTGCTAAAGCAAAGGGGGAGGCCACTTGTATAAGACATTGTTAAGGGGATTCTGCACAGTAGGGTGGTTAGACTCTGTGATTTGTGCCTGTCTTTTCAAATGCTAAGACATGTTCTAGTCCCTGGGAGGACTAGAATCTTAAGGTAGAAAGCTATTCTTGGAAAGTATGTTGCTTCAAAAGGTTAGAAGAACTTCCTTCTCTGCACAAAGCAAGATAATGACAGAGCCGGTATCAGATACAGATGTAGGACATAAATCGTAGAATTCCAGTGTCCTTGATACCCAAAGCAGTGACTGCTAGAATCAGGAGCAATCTCTTTCCTCTTAAAAATATGTTTAAATTGGGACACCTGAGTGGCTCAGTCGGTTATGCTTCTGCCTTCAGCTTAGGTCTTGATCTCAGGGTCCTGGGATCAAGTCCTGAGTTGGGTTCCATGTTCA
Organism: Mustela nigripes; assembly: GCF_022355385.1. Lineage (NCBI taxonomy): Eukaryota > Metazoa > Chordata > Mammalia > Carnivora > Mustelidae > Mustela > Mustela nigripes. Next base: position 96,079,705 of record NC_081563.1, on the reverse strand, counting down.
GTGGGGAGTCTATTCCCCCACCCTGTCGCCACCCCCCACCCCCGCTGGGCTCATGCTCTCTCTCTCTCTCTCTCTCAAATAAATAAATAAATAATTTAAAAAATATGTTTAAACTGCAGACTATATCATACAAACAAAAAAGCATATAAAACGTGTGTACACTTTAAGGGATAATAATACTAGAATTCTGTGTCCCTCCCACCCATTTTTTTTTTTAAGATTTTATTTGTTTGTATTAGAGAGAGAGAGCACAGCATGGGGAGAGGCAGAAAGAGAGAGAAGCAAGCTCCCCACCGATCAGGGTGCCTGACTGGTGCTTGATCCCAGGACCCTGACTGAGATCATGACCTGAGCCAAAGACAGAATTTTAACTGGCTGAGCCACCCAGGTGCCCTGGCATGCCCACCTTTCTTAAGAAATAATTTCTGGGGACACCTGGGTGGCTCAGTTGGTTAAGCAGCTGCCTTCGGCTCAGGTCGTGATCCCAGGGTCCTGGGATCGAGTCCCACATCGGGCTCCTTGCTCGGCGGGGAGCCTGCTTCTCCCTCTGCCTGCCTCTCTGTCTGCCTGTGCTCGCTCGCTCTCTCTCCCTCTGTCTCTGACAAATAAATAAATAAAATCTAAAATAATAATAATAATAATAATTTCTGGGAGCACCTGGGTAGCACAGGTGGTTAAGCACCCAACTCCAAATTTCTGCTCAGGCCATGATCTCAGGGTTGAGAGATTGAGCATATGTTGGGCTCTATGCTCAGCAGGAAGTCTGCTTGAGATTCTCTCTCCCTCTGCCCCTCCCACCTGTGCTCACACCCACTTTCTCTCTAAAGTTAAAAAAAAAAAAAAGAAAGAAAGAAAGAAAAAGAGGATTTCTTACTTGAGAATGTTACAAGTCTTCTCTCATCACATTGCTCTGTGTCCGTGGAGGTCACGAGGATTGGTTAATCACTCCCTGCCTTTCCGGTAAGGCAGGGATCAGCAAACTTTCTCTATAAAGGGCCAAATAGTAAATATTTTAAGCTCTGAGGGCCGTATAACTTCATTACAAGTGTTCAGTTCTTCTGTTGTACTGTAAACGTGACCAGATAACACACAAGCAAATGGACATGTCTGTGTCACAAGCAAATGGACATGTCTGTGTCCCAGTAAAACTTCATACCAAAGAAAGCTCCAGGCCAACCCTTGTTCTAGAAGTATACCACATAATTCCTAAATAGTAAATTAGTTTTGCTTGTTTTTGAGTCAATTCCATGGCAGAGTAGAAAAAGTCAACACTCCCCCTCACACCATTTGTTTAGACTGCTATAAATATTCCCTCATACTACTGTCTCCACTTCTCTGTCTGTTTGATTGATGTTTAACTTGTTCCCATCACAAACAATGCTGTGGACACTTGGGGCACACCTCACATGTGAGAACTTCTCTTGGGTTTATTAGGTGGTGCTGAAATTTTCCCCAACTAGTTGTGTCTCTGTAAACTTCCTCCCACAGTACCAGAGAATGCCTCCACAGCCTGGTCAACCTGTGGCACTATTGGGACTGGGCAGTATAGTCATTCTGGTTATGTGAAAAAGTATCTTCCTGTGGTTTTAATTTCCCTGCCCTGACTAGTAACACATCTCAGTGTCTTTTCATTTGCTCACGGGCCATTTGTAATAGTTTCTGGGAAACACCAGTGAATGACTCATTCACAGGAGTCATTTATGCACTCTGGATATACATGTTAGTTGTATATTTTTAACATTTTGAGCCTTGTCTTTTCACTTTACGGTGTCAGTTAACAGAATTAAAATGAAATTCTTAATTTTAATGTAATCTGTTCATCTTCTTCAGGGTGTTTTGGGTATTCTTGTCCCTTCCCTCTTACAGTAGTTTTTATAGTACACTTGTGAAGCCCCTTGAAAAGCCCCATTGGGTTTGATAAGAAATGCATTGAACCTTAGATCAGTAGGAATGGACATTTTTGATATTTGACATCTTTGATATTAAGCCCATATGTTATGATATAACATAGTATGGGTCTTGATTTATTTAGGTGTCTTTAGTATCTTTCAATAGAGATTTAAAATGTTTTCCATTTCTCCATGATGCCTTGCAAAATTTTTGTTTGATATAATCCAAAGTGGTTTTAAATTTTTATTGCTGTTGTAAATAAGCATTTGCTTTTTTTTTTTTAAAGATCTTATTTATTTATTTGACAGAGAAAAATCACAAGTAGGCAGAGAGGCAGGCAGAGAGAGAGAGAGGAAGAAGCAGGCTCCCTGCCAAGCAGAGAGCCCGATGCGGGACTCGATCCCGGGACCCCGAGATCATGACCTGAGCCGAAGGCAGCGGCTTAACCCACTGAGCCACCCAGGCACCCTAAACATTTGCTTATTGATGGCTGCTATATAGTACATAGAAATGTACTTTTTGTATGTTTTCACATTCTACAAATTTGCTAAACTCTCTCATTTATTCATATCATTTCCTTTATATTGTTTTAGATTTTCCACACAGAAAAATTGTATCATCTGCAAATAATAACAATTTGTTTCCTCTTTTCCAATCTTTGTAGCTTTTGTTTCTTTTTCCTATTTGCTACAGTGGCTAAGCTTTGCCTTAAAAGGTAGGATAGAAGTAGTGAGAGACGGCATCCTTGCCTCACTCTTTTTTTTTTTTTTAAAGATTTTATTTATTTATTTGTCAGACAGAGATCACAAGTAGGCAGAGAGGCAGGCAGAGAGAGAGGAGGAAGCAGGCTCCCGGCTGAGCAGAGAGCCCCATGCAGGGCTTAATCCCGGGACCCTGGGATCATCACCTGAGCTGAAGGCAGAGGCTTAACCCACTGAGCCACCCAGGAGCCCCCCTAGCCTCACTCAATCTTAGAGGGAATATATGTGTTCAGTATGAACTGTACGACATTTGCCGTATATTTTTGTGGATATCCTTTATCAAAATAAGAAAGTTTCCAAGCAAACCCCTCCACGGGCAGCCAGAGCCAGCACTCATGAGGCCTCGACTGCTCAAGCATCTACCCCCATGGCTGCCACCATTTCCGCTGGCCCTACCAGTGCTTGCTCTGTCCCGGCCCTTAATTTTTATATTTTAAAAATAAAATATTTTTATTATTAAATTATTTTTATTTTTATTAGCATTTTTATCACACATGGATTTTTATTGTTTTCCACAAAGAGTACTTAATTTTTGAAATCTTTCATAGATGAGGATCTTTTCCTATATGCCTCCAATCATAAACTATATTTAGGTATAATATCAAATTTGGTGAACTACCAAATTTCTTAATCAAAGGATTTCCCTCCTCAAAACTTTATAGACTTGACTCCAATATTTTTTTTAAATAAGGAAAAAGACAAGTCTTTGTAAAAATTAATGCATTTGTTCCTTAGCTTATACATAAGATTTTATTGTTGCTTTAACCTCCCCCAAAATTTTGAATTAGAGGGGAATCAGTCAGTAGTTCAAGAAAATTTTTACTCGAAGGGGAGCCTATGTCAAAAGTCTTCTCTGACGGGACGCCTGGGTGGCTCAGTGGGTTAAGCCGCTGCTTTCGGCTCAGGTCATGATCTCAGGGTACTGGGATCGAGTCCCACATCGGGCTCTCTGCTCAGCAGGGAGCCTGCTTCCTCCTCTCTCTCTCTCTCTGCCTGCCTCTCTGCCTACTTGTAATCTCTCTCTGTCAAATAAATAAATAAAATCTTTAAAAAAAAAAAAAAAAAAAAGTCTTCTCTGAAAAAAAAATGTTTTCACATTTGACCAAATCCAAAAGCCCTTGTTGGTTTGTTTTTCCCTGAGAGGAAGGACAGGAAGGTGGTGCTGACACAGACAGACTCTGCAAGCTTGGGACCACTGGCTGGGGCGCAGCTGTTGACTGATGATAGTAATAATTTTAAAAGTTAATTTGATTTTCTAAGAGTGAATATTTGGGATGGCAAAATGAGACAACACTAGGACAGGCCATATCCGGTTATGCCAACCGCCATCTGTAAGAAAGAGGCAAGGAGGGTGGCAAGACAATGGCTGATCAGCAGAGGTCACTGCTCATGGTCAAGTGACGGACTGAGGCCATTGGCCTTGTCAGTCCCTCCCACACGTGCATTAGCGTGTACATGCAGCTGCAGCCACATTCTTCTCAAGTGCCATGAAATGCTGCCAGGCCCCGATGCTAATTCTTGGCCCACCACCGCCTGCCCTGTCTGTTGTCAGACAGCCTGGCAAGGCTTTCTGCGAGCAGGAAGGGCAAATGGCTTCGCTTATTTTGGCTGCAGTGTGATTACCAATGATTGCCCTGACCTCGGCAGCTTCAGCAGTATGCTTGTTAGAATCCAGGCCATGTCGGTCCACCATGCCTAGGGCCGCCATCCTCCATGCTGGGGGTGAGGGGTATGTGTGTGTGGAGGGGGGATGGTGGCTGACCGTCAACCAGCCACTCTGTCTTCTGCAAGACGGACGAGATGTCAAAACGAGGCTCCTCCTCGGGTTCAAAGAACCTCTCTGGAGCCTTTCCCTTCATTTTCCCCCAACCCATTCTCACCCCATCAAGGGCCGGGACAGAGCAGGCACTGGCAGGGCCAGCGGGAACAGTGGCAGCCATGGGGGCAGATGCTCGAGCAGTCGAGGCCTCATGAGTGCTGGCTCTGGCTGCCTGTGGAGGGGCTTGCTTGGAGCCATGTGGAATCCCATGGTGCTGGTGGCGGCTGAGCAGTCAGCCACCGTGATGCACGGCTGGACAGCTGCCACAGGACGGCAGCACAGCTGAGGGTCTGGGGCCCAGGCTGGCTTGGATCTTATTCTTTGTTTTCACCTTGCAGTGCCAGGACAGATCGTTAACAATGAAGAGCACAGATCCATCCCTGTGTGTGTGCGTGAGTGTGCGAGTGTGTATGAGACAAAGAAATAAATTCATCAACTGATTGGCTTACCACTTTGGGGAAAGAAGGGAGGCCATTTTTATCGTTTGTTCCTTTACGAATCAGTCTGCATTTAAAGTCACGTAACAAATCTGTAACTAGAATGTACTCTTCCCCCGAGGAGCGCTTGTGTCCCGCAGCGTGTCCCGGGCAAGTAGACCACACCTACCGCAAACCTTGCAAACCCCTGGTGCTGAGTCCCATGACGGCATTTAGAATGAGCAGCCCCTCCTACCCTGCAGATACTGTTCCTCCTTTGGGACACGGGGTGGAGGGAACAGGGCAGTAGGAGCTTTGTTGAGGCTGCTGAGAAGTCACAAAATGGGAACCTGGGCTGGAGGGGACAAGGCGTAGCGAGGCTGAGGCTGCTTCCCCAGAGTCCGTTGCAGCCTTTAACAAGGCATGTCCTGTGCCCGCTCTCCTTGCTTCGCACTACTCCACCTTCCTTTCCCCCACGTATGGATGGCTCTGCAAAAACAAGGTCTTGCCTACTGAATCCCTCCCCACTAATATTAATTAACAGTCTGGAGCATCCTTTTTCCTGGCGGCGTGAATAGGTCTTGCCCTAGCTTCTTTGTGTGAGCCCATCAGATGCTCATAAACCTTGATTAAATCACCTCTTTTCACATCTTAACATGCTCTGCTCTCAAAGACTGCCCTCACACGGCCCTCTCCTCCTGTGAGCCCCGCCGCCCTCCACACTTCCCCAAACACTCGAATGGCCTATTTTTAGTGGGTAAGTGCTGCTGTGCACAATATTCTAAATGGGCTTTGAGGAAGCCCTGTAAAAGGCTGCCATTACCTTTTGAACTCTGAAGCTCCAGAAGTTACTCCCTTAGGAAAGCTGCCTTGTGCAGCCGCTGTCTTTGGAACTGTTAAGCGGGACGCTGCCAACACACATTGTCTCCTAATTCACTTATTAGACTCCAATTGGAGTCATTTAATCATGACTTAAATGCTTTTCTGTTCCTCTGTAGTCAGTGGCCTTGTGTTGTGTCCAGTAGAAAAATCACACACTAAATTCTAGGTGTCCATTTTTCCAGAATTCTCAAAATTTCTTGAAATATGACTGCCCACTCCAGCTTGTCAATTTTTTTTCCCTATGTACCTAAAAATTGCTGGGTAATTATTCGCCCAGAATGCAGACTTCTCTGTTGGCCACTTACCGAATCACTCTTTCGCCTTTCTTGTTTCCTGCTTGTCTGTTTCATTTCACCTGCCACCAGTTACGTTTGATAACCTTATAAATAGGAATCCTTTTTCAGATGATTTGCTGAAATCAAAGTCCCTTCTTTTCAATTTGCTTCCTGGTCATTTAATTACAATCTTTTTCTCCACCCTGTGAAAGGTGATTTTGAATGGGCATGCTCACATGCTGCATCCCGGGCTCCTCACTGGTCATTCCCAGTCCCCCTTCCTTTAACGGGCAGCTTCCTACCCAATGCTGTTTCTCATACAATCACATAGCCTTGAAGCTGAACCCGTATCCTTGAACATCCCCTGGTACTGAGATGGTGAATCTTAGATCTGGAAGTATAGATCAGTGTGGGGACCGAATTCTGTGTGACACAATGTATGTTCATTTTTATTTGTAATATTTCTCTAATTAAAAGAATTTGGGTTTTTTTTTCCTAGTATATGTCACCTCCCTCCTTCCTACTGTGACATTTGTGTAGAATTAGCCTTTCCTAGGATGAAAAGCAAGATTGGTTTGAACCATCCTAAAATTATAGCCAGTACAAGTCCCTTCAGATATTATAATTATAATGTGAAAGAAAAATAAACATATCCATTCACATAGTCAGCAATGAACACCATAGAGCTTTGCATAAAGTATGGAGTTTTTTAACCAAATTATAAATGACATACAATATCCTCTTAGTTTCAGGTGTATATCATAGTGATTCAATATTTTTATGCATTATGAAATCATCCCCACTATATGTTTAGTTAGCATCTGTCACCATACGATGTTTTTAATAATATTATGAAACTATATTCTCTCTGCTGTACAATACATCTTTATTCATTCATCTATAGATGGTTACTTGGATTGCTTCTGTATCTTGGCTATCGTAAATAATGCTTCAATAAACATAGGGGTGTGTATATCTTTTCAAATTAGTGTTTTCATTTCCTTTGGGTAAACGCCCAATAGTGTAATTGGTGGCTCACATGATAATTCTATTTTTAATTTCTTGAGGAACTCCATACTGTTTTCCACAAGGGCTGTACTGGTTTGCATTCCCACCAACAGTGCACGAGAGTTCCTTTTTTTCCACATTTTTACCAACACTTATTTCTTGACTTTTTGATTGTAGCCACTTTGACAGGTGTGAAGGGATGTCTCATTGTGGTTTTGATCTGATTACCCTGAAAATGGGTGATGTTAAGCATCTTTTCATGTGTCTATTGGCCATCTGGATGAATTTGTAAAAATGTCTGTTCATGTCCTCTGTCCATTTTTAATTGGATTATTTTTGGTGTTGAGTTGTATATGTTCTTTAAATATATTTTGCATACAAATCCCTTATTAGATAGATCATGTGCGTATATCTCCCCATTCGGTAGGTTGCCTTCTTATCTTGTTGATGGTTTCGTTCACTGTGCAAAAGCTTTTTATTTTGCTGTAGTCCCAGTGGTTTAATTTTGCTTTTGTTTACTTTGGAAAAAGAGGCACAACTAGAGAAATGTTTCTATGGCTGATGTCAAATAGATTATTGCTTATGCTTTCTTCTAGGAAGTTTATGTTTTCAGGTCTCACATTTAGGTCTATAACCCATTCTGAGTTTATTTTTGTGTGTACAGTGTAAGACAGTGGTCCAGTTTCATTCTTTTTCATGTAGCTGTTCAGTTTTCCCAACACTAATTTGTTGAAGAGACTGTCTTTTTCCCATTGGATGGTCTTTCCTTCTTTGTTGTATATTAACTGATCATAAAAGGGTGGATTTATTTCTGGGCTGTCTGTTCTGTTCTATTGGTCTATGTGTCTATTTCTGTGCCAGTACCAGGCTGGTTTTGTTTACTACTGCTTTGTATTATATCTTGAAATCTGGGATTGTGGTACCTTCCATTGTGTTCCTCTTTTTCAAGATTGTTTTGACTATTTGGGGTCTTTTGTGGTGCCATACAAATTTTAGGATAATTCTAGTTCTGTGAAAAATATTAGTGTTTTGATAAGGATTGCACTGAATCTGTAGATGGCTTTGGGTGATATGGGCATCTTAACAATATTGGTTGTCCCAATTCACGAGCATAGAATATCTTTCCATTTGTTTGTGTCATCTTCAATTTCTTTCACCAGTGTTTTATAATTTTCAAAACAGAAGTCTTATGCCTCCTTGGTTAAGTTTATTCCTAGGTATTTTATTATTTTGGGTGCAATTGTAAATAGATTGTTTTCTTAATTTCTCTCTGCTACTTCATTATTGGTGTATAGAAATACAACAGGTACAGTTTAATATATATGGTATATTATAATAATACAACAGATGTGTATTAATTTTGTATCCTGTGGCTTTACTGAATTCATTTATCAGTTCTAATAGTGCTTTTTTTTTTTTTTTTTTTTTTTTGGTGAGGTGTCTAAGATTTTCTCCAGATAGTATCATGTCATCTGTAAACAGTGAAAGTTTTACTTCTTCCTTATCAATTTAGGTGCCTTTTATTCCTTTTTCTTGTCTGATTGTTGTGGCTAGGACTTCCAGTACTATATTGAATAGAAGTGATGGGTGTGGACAGCCTTGTCTTATTCGTTACGTTAGGGGAAAAGTTCTTAGTTTTTTACAGGAAGGTATAAATTCTTATTTCATGTGCCTTGGTCTTATTGATGTTAGTCAGAATCTTTCCCTTGAAGATAGTGCCTGTGAATGAATGGAAGAGAAATGAGTACCCATCTCACAGCCAAGGTATTTTTTTTTAATGTGAAGGGCTTTTATTAATAAGAATTTAAAGCCAGCTGGCTCAGTATCCATTAACATAAATCTAACATGGGAGATGAGGGGTGGGAACTCACATTTATTTATTTATTTTCATTTTTTAGCAGCTTTATTACAATACAATCACAGATCATAAAAATCACTCATTTTAAGTATATAGTTCAGTAGTTTTAGTAAATTTGTACAATTGTTCGATCAATAATACAGTCCAGTTTTTATCTTCATCACCCTAGAAGGTTCCTTCATGGCTGTTGCCATCATCCCCATTCCTGCTCCTATCCAAGGCAACCGCTGATCCGCTTTCTCTAGAAACATTATATAAATGGAGTCATACCTCATGTATGGCCTCTTGCACCCAGCATACTGTCTTTGAGGTTCACCCGTGCTGTGGCATTATCTTTCATCTTTTCCTTTTTATTACTGAGTAGTATTCCATTGCATGAATATGTAGATTTTACTTATCATTTGCCAGTGGATGGGACATTTGGATTGTTTCCAGTTTTTAACTATGATGAATAATGCTGTTTAAAAATTCATTTACAAATCTTTGTATGGTAAGTGCTGGGAAGTGTGTAAGCCTGATGATTCACAGACCTGTACCCCTGGGGCAAATAATACATTATATGTTAATAAAAATAATAATAAAAGAATTTGGTGTGGGAGAAAGTAAAAAGCTACCTCAAACAAGCTAAAATGAAGGTTTAAAAAGTGCATGCATGGATTTTACTTAGCCTAGCTAGCTACTATTGCACTTTAGAATCAGGTGTTCATCATATTTCAGCCCATGTGTGGGGGAAAAAAGAATATTAGGGGTTTAAAAAAGTATTTCTAGGGGAAACTTGTTGTGCGTCCTGAGGACAGGCTCAGGATGAGAAAGCAGGATGATACTGAGGGACAGATTTTTAATAATCCCTTTACTTCCATTGTTACCCTCACCTCCCTCTGCTTCCTCATCTCCTGGAGAATCCTATAACAATAAAACTGGGAATCATTGTATACCCACAAGAATGGCTAACAAAAACAAAAACAAAAACAAAAAACTGACAACAACCAAGTGATGGTGAAGATGTGAAGAAACTGGAACCCCCATCTTCCTAGCAGAGATGTAAAGTGGCACATCTGTTTTTTGGAGAACTGCCAGTATCTCACATTATGACCCAGTTTCTTACCATAGGACTCAGTAAGTCCACTCCTAGTTAGCAACCCAAGAGAAAGGAACTCACTTTGATTAATGGATCACTCTTCACCAGATCTCTCTACCCACTTTATCCAATGTGAACTCCCATAGTCCTTGTATCACCCCTTCCAAGTGGGGCATTATTACCTCATAAAAGAGAGTAATCTGATAGTTTTCATACTATAAAAGAAAACCAGTGTTTTCACTATCTGAAAGGAAATGTGTATGTTTAAATTACATATTAATACCTGAGGAGACAATTTCAGTGCAGGGATGACCCTGCATCCCAAAAGACTGTGCTGCATGTGAACTGTACATGAATGAATCATGTAAAGTGTAAGACATAACTCACATATATGTCTCTTGGACCGATCTACAATGTTATTTAAGAATTCAAACTTTTCACCAAGATTTAAGAAAACAAGGAAACATCTTGTGGCAAGACCACTGCAGCCACCAACAGGTTATCTGTAGCCCCCACCTCCATACAGCCAGATGGCTGGCTGCCATCTTTGTCATGCTGTACCTGTATACTCTTGGTATATATTCTAAGAGAATTTAGTTCAAAAGTGTTAAAAAGTGAATTATTCTCTTTCCTTAAAATGCAGAGGACACTAGGCTAAAACAGAGGGTTCAATTCCTGCACTGTTGCTTATTAGCTTTGTGAATTTGGGGCAAGCCGTCTTACCTCACTGAGCATCAATTTCCTCATTTATGAAGTGGTGATATAATTTATGATAAACTTTCCCACATCACAAAGTAAAAGTAGATGATGATGTAAAAGTATTTGAAAGATTTAAATTGTTGTAATTACTTTAGCTCAAGTGTTCATGTTTGCTACAAGTCCATATTAGCTTTTATGGAATGGAAGACCTTTTCAGGCTTTTATGCAATATTTCTTCTCCATCCAAAATTAATATAAATTTAGGAAAATTTAGTGCTTCTTTCAAAAATTCAAGTTAATGAATGTTTTCAGATTGCATTAATATAGGCACTTACTGTACTTTATTTTTTTAATATGTATTTGGAGGTACCTATGAGATTTCACATCCTTCTGTTTTTTTTTTTTTTTTCAGAGTCATACTCTGGGGAAAAAAACTACTCAGGGAGAGGTCATTATCAAGAATTAAATAAGTGTGAAATCAGGTGCTTTCAATCAGTAATTCAATCAGTAATATATGAAGACTAGACTCAATAGCATACCTCCCAGGGTACTTTACTGCAGAGGAATGGATCAAAGGTTTCTATATAAGCAACACTTGAAGACATTTCATTTCAAACCACTGGCACCAAAAGCAACCAAGTAGGTTTAGAATATCATTTAAAGTTGAAACTGAACCATCTGGGTTACAAAGGAGGTCTAGAATCTAACATACAGTTAAAAAAAATTGCTCTGGAAAATTCACACATTGTCTACAGTTATGAACACCTTAGATGTGCATTGTCCAAATGATAGCCAATTGTCAGATGTGACAGTTTAGATTTTAGAAATAGAAAGATTAAATAAAATTAAAAATTCAGTATTGCAGTCACACTTGCCGTGTTTCACGGGCTCAACATCTGCACATGGCTAATGGCTACCGCACTGCACAACCCACCATAGATGATTGACATCATTGTGAAAAGTTCTCTTGAACAGTGCTATTACAGACCAGTCACATTCATGGAATTCGTAATGGGCGGTGTTGGGCCTATCTATGGAAACCCTTTCCTAAAATGTTAATCACCAGCCCCATTTGGTTGTGAGCCCCTGATGTGCAGATATGGTACTAACAGGTGGGTGTTCAGGTGAAGGCCCAGTGGGTAGAAAAAGAAAGTAATTTCTGTCCATACCTGCTATGTGGGGTCACCTGGGAAGAAAATTACCCCCAGATCACATGCCAAAGGTGAACAGATGGAGAGCGTAGTGTGGGAGAACAGGCAGAGCAGGCAAGCTCTCCGGCATATTAGGTCACAGTGTAGTCAAGGCAAGAGGCACCACATACGTCCTTCCTACCCATTTATGTTTGTGTACAGCCCAACTGGCTGAACCCCAACCAGCCTGCCACTTCCTCACCAGTTATGCATGGCAGCCTCAATAACTAACATCCTATCCTGTTATCAGATTCAGGTCTTGGCTTGGGGTTCAGGAGATGTAACTTGTATGTTCAGAACTGACTTTTGTCCCTCTGAGCATCTCTGCAATATCACTTTTCAAAATTTTGCTGCAGAAGTTAAAGTTCTTTCTAGATTTTCTTCCTCCTTCTCATCTGGCAGCATGTGGGTTGAAGGTTATTATTTATGAGTCTAAATTAATAGCTGATGAGCCAATGGTTATCTACAAGTTTACTAAATTGCTTTAGGATAAATACCTCTTTACCAAGCTCCAGGAAGCAACTGAGTTGTTCTATTGTTATTGGAATTGTTAAAATAAATACATTTCAGAAATCATGTTTTCACTCTACTGAACCATGAGAAGAAACTGGCCTGTCTGCTTGAATTTTTTATGGCAAACTAACAATTGCAAAAAGATGCTTTGAAGCCAACTGGCCGGCATGGGGTTATCATGCACGAAACATTCTCATTCTTTTCTTCCTAAGCCTGGATCTTTTTATGTTTCTTTTTGAGGATTATTTTGTACATATTTGTTTATTTTTTAGTATTTTCTATTACAAAAACAATACATGCTTATTACAGGAAATTTAGAAAAATATTTTAAAAGCTAACAGGAATACAAAACCCATCCTAATCTCACTACTTAGAGCATATTATGGAATATTAAGCTATTTTCGATGAGAAGATTTGAATGATAACTGCGGTTTGCTCCTAGAAAGAAGACCTGCAACAAGTTCATCAACAGTATGACTGCCCTCTTTTGGAAGTAGGTGCTAGGAAGGACCTTAACCACAGACCAGTACACTCATCTCATAAATGAAAAACCCAAAGTGGCAGGGCTTACCATCAGTCACAACCAAGACACTGGCATCAATAATAGTGGAACTATAGCCCTTGACTCTCAGTTGCAAACCCTTTATACAGGGACAGAAGGAATGTGTTCTCTGTTGTTCTGTGACATCATTTAGAGAAAGCACCTGCTTGGAACATGAGAGTAATTTTTCTCTTCTACAAAATACTGCAGGAGATGCCCAGGATAATTCATGTGTGCAGGAAAGAAATATTAGAACCTCTATTTGTATTTTTATTTTAAAAAAATAGGCATCAAACTTTATTAGTATTTGAAGCATAGATAATGGCACCTTCTTGGGCCAGATGAAAGACAGAGTAGGTCCTACAGGGACTCAGGGGGATATCCAGGGTTGCAGGGGGATGTCACAGCAAAGAGGGATCAACCTTATAAGTGAACTTTGGATTGTACTGTAGCTTTTGTGTATCTATTCTGTGGATTTATAGATACTTGATGGTTTTAACTAAACTAACCTCTGCAAAATGGACACGATCATTTAAAGGACTCCTCCAAGAAACCACAGGTTGAAAATCCTCACAAAGCATGCATGAGTGAGTCAGGAAGTGGCAGAGCCAATGTCTCCTACTCCTCAGATAGCTTTACCAGCCTCATTAGGAGTATGTGTGATGTTTAATCTAGCAGAATTCAGTTGCAGACAATAGACTAGTTCAAACAGGAAATGAGGTACTACTAGTCATGAGTAGTTTATAAAAATCCTTGAATGAGCTGAAGGCCTAATCTGACTCCCAGGAAAATTTTAGAAAATGGCTTTGCATACCTGGCTGACCTTTGCCACAGTGAGGACCGACTCTGTGACCACACCTCTCTGCCACAGTCCACATCAGCAAAATGAGTACTCTAAGAACTGCCTCTTGCTGCCTATAAGATTCTGCTACAGCCAGAGCTAGACAATACCATGACCAGGCTTACCAGAAAAGCAAGGAAAATAGTGGAAGCAGGGTCTCCATCTCAGTGGAGGCATTCACATCCACCTTTCAAGTCTTGCATGAAGGTGTCTCTTTGGAGGAAGCTTTGTTCCATGTAGAACCCAGATTGCAGATTCAGTTCCATGCAGAATCCACATTTCCAATGTCTGAGAAAGGTAGTCTTTCATTTTACTGCCTGTGATATTTCGGATAATTCATGCTACAAAGGGTCTGAGATGCAGCTGCCTGAGCTAGTCGGCATTATCTCCAATAGCTGGCTAATCAAGATTACCAGAAATCAGTCCTCCAAATGCAAAACTATCATCAAGAAGACTACTTAAAATTTGGGTTTACGTCTGTTATCAGTAAGGATGAGCTTTGCCCTAATTATATACAGGCCAACAAACCCTTATCCAAAATCCTGGGAGCAGATGCTGTAGCATTCCATTAAAAAAAAAAAAAAAAAAAAATCTTTATACTCAAATAAAGAAATGTAAAAAGATAAAATAAAATTTAAAAATTGGGGGGAGTAGATTTACCCTCTCACTTGAAACAACTAAAAACTGCCCAAAATGTTTTAAAAGAAAGGATTAAATAAAGCATAGTAGATATAAGGCAGTGAAAGAGAGTGAAACCTGAGAGACTGGAAACAAATAAGGTACGCCCTCATTCGATCCAGCTTGCTGCCTTGAGAGAGTTTTGAGGCCAAGGGCAAGGGGTGGAACCCAGCGGACCCCCTGCATTGAGGAATGGAGCTGTGAATCTGGGGGTGGTGGGTGGTGGCCAACGCTAATAGAGTTCTCAGCACAGGGTTCTCTGGAGGAGAAAGCTGCAGACAGACAACCACGGAGATCTGCAGAAGGCTTCGCTAGAGAATCCAGTTGAGCACTCAGTGTTTGCAGGTGAGGAAACTACTCAAGGTCAGGAAAGTATCACTCAAAGGGATTAAAGGTCATGGTGCCTGATGCTCACACAGGGCTGGGAAGAGTACCTACTCCAACCAGCCAGCTTGAAGAAGTTCCAGATTTATGGGGCAGTGGATGGAGTACACACTGTGGTCTCCCCTCAGTAGTGAGAATAACCAATAGGCATCCAAAGAAGCAGGAAAATACAGCCCATCGTGAAGAGAAATATGAATCAATTAAAACCAATCCACAACTGACCCAAATGTCAGAATTAGCAGACAAGCATGTTCAAAATCACTGTAGTTGTATTCCACGTATTCAAAAAGTTAATTAGAGATGTAGAAGGTATCTATAAGACCCAAACCAAACTTCTAGACACGAAAACTATAATGTCTGAGATGAAAAACTATCTTGGATGGGATTAATGAAGATTAGATCTTGCTGAAGAAAAGATTAGTGATCTTGAATATATAACAGTTGAAACTACCCAAAATGATAATGCAAAGAGAAAATGAGAATTTAAAACAAAGAGTAGAATGTCAGTGAGCTATAGGACAACTTCATATGGCCTGAAGACATAATGACCATTTTTTTTCAAGTTTGATATAAACTATAAAACCACAAATCCAAGAAACTCAATGAATCTCAAGCATGAAAAACATTACATGAAGGCATGTCACAAATTTTCTTAAAACCAATGTTGAAGAGAAAGTCTTAAGCAAAAAGAGAAAACAAGAATAAAAATAAGAATGACAGGGTAGCCTGGGTGGCTCAGTGGTTAAGTGTCTGCTTTTGGCTTGGGCCATGATCCCAGGGTCCTGGGATGGAGCCCCATATTGGGCTCCCTGCTCAGTGGAGAGTCTGCTTCTCCCTGTCCCTCTGCTTGACACTCTGCCTTCTTGTGCGCGCGCGCTCTCTCTCTGTCAAATAAGTAAATAAAATTGTAACAAAAATTAAAATAAAATAAAATAAGAATGACAACAGATTCTTCATCAGAAACAATACAAGTGAGAAGTCAGTGGAGCAACACCTTCAAAGTACTGAAAAAAATTTTCACAATTTAGAACACATTTTTAAAAATTTTTTAAAAAAGATTTTATTTATTTATTTGACAGAGATCACAAGTAGGCAGAGAGGCAGGCAGAGAGAAAGAGGGGGAAGCAGGCTCCCTGCGGAGCAGAGAGCGCGCCGCGATGCGGGGCTCGATCCCAGAAGCCCAGGATCATGACCCAAGCTGAAGGCAGAGGCTTAACCCACTGAGCCACCCAGGTGCCCCAAGAACACATTTATTACCTATTTATAACATCTCCAACCTAATACATGGCATAACACCTCCCTCATATTACATAGACCATCATATCCACCCCCTGCCACCATCTCTGAGTCATTTCTATTCTTACCCTCTTTAACTTCTCTGTTAGTTTACACTCTCGGTGGATAACCTCAGTGCTATGGACCAAATTGTGTTCCCCAGCACTAATATGTTGAAGCCCTAATCCCCAATGTGACTATCTAGAAATAGGGTCTTTAGGAGGTAATTAAGGTTAAGTGAGGGTCACAAGGGTGGGACCCTTATTTGGTAGGACTGTGGACTTACAAAAAGGGAAAGAGAGATCTCTCTCTCCTTCACATGAGGACACAATGAGAAAACAGCCATCTACAAACCAGGAGAAATCTTTCCAGAAACTGATAACCATTGGAACCTGGAAACCATGGCACCCTGATCTTGACCTTCCAGCCTCCAGAACTTTGAGAAATACACTAGTCTGTGGTATTTTGTTGTGACGGCCTGAGCAAACTAAAACAGACTTACACCCTAAGTTTGGTGGGCTTCCTCTCCTCACAGTTCACTGGGCTGCCATCCACTCAGGCAGAAGATTGTGCTCCTTCCAACAGTGGCTGGCCACGTTCGTCCGGCACTCCAGGTCAGCCACACAGGGAATGACCTCGGGAATGACCTCCGTGTCAGCTTGTCCTTCGTTCAGCCCCTGCTCCTGCCCTCATACCAGCCTCAGGTTCCTTGCTTCCACCTAAGGGGACTCTCCTGGTTCTCACTGGATGGTGCTAACAGGAGGAAGGAGAGTGTATCCTCCTCCGAAATATCCAGCGAGGCCTCGCCTACCCGGGCTGCCCCATGCACCAAGTCACTCCGTTCCTCCAAGCTCCATTTCCCTTACCTGTGAAAGGGAGCTCAGAACTGCTTCTTGGGGAGGAGCAGGAACTATGCAGCTCAGAGTCTGTCCTAGAGGAGCTGCTCTGAGCTTCTAAAGCCCTGGGGTTCATGCTGCTGCAGGCCCCGTGCACTCGCCCTGTGCACTCTTAAACCTGGCTCTGCGTGCGCTGCCCAGCGGTTTCCGGTACCCGCTCGGGAAAACTCTGCAGAGTGACAGATGGTAGAGCCCCAGCAGGGCCCCAGTCGCTTTTCCTTCCCTCCACGGACACTCTCTGTCACCCACCCAGCAAACTGAGCTGTGTATTGTGACTTATTATTCCCTCTTTCTGGTAATTTGGGAAGAAGAGAGCACCAAGTGCCACCAAAGATGCCCCCGCCGCTGCTAATAGGAGGTGCGGGTCGGATCCCACGGCACAGGCTTGGCCCCAGCGGCTGGGACAGCTGCGGGCGCGCTGTCTGCCAGGCCAGGCTACGTGCTGCAGGCTCCAAGGGCAGAATAGAGCCCTGCACAGTCACGCTGGGCTCCCGGAGGCTCGCAGCATTAATAATCTATAGTTCAATCATTAGGAGCAAATCCAAGTGAAATAGGAAAATATACACCATGCTGGAGGCCGCGAGGCTGCTGGGAGGTGGCTTGTCTGCTCTGTGGCAGTCTTAATGATTAGTTCCCAGCCACTAGCAGCCCCAGCTGACAAGCGGCGCCTGCAAGCTGTAGGCTTCCTGCACGTGATAATTGAACAAAGCTAGGATTCATTCAAGATATTAACACAGACTCTCTACCAGCAATCTGCCGGGCTTGCCAGACCCCCGAATTGAACCCTCGACAGTGCACCCTTGGAGGATGTTCATTGGGTCAATTATTGCCCTCTGGGCAGATCTGCCAGTGGGCCTTTCCAGATGCAGGGTCCAAGGCTGCTGGGGTCCTGGCAAAGGTTCACTAGATAAACTAATAGAACCCACCCTGACTTCTCCAATTATGCCCCGGCCGAAGTGCTAACCCAGCCCTTAATGGCAACAGGTCCCCTCCCCCCACCCCCATAGCACTCTAGATAGGAAACTATTTGAAGTGGAAAAGCAGTTTTAATTTCAGAGGTAAAAAATATGTAATCTATTTCAAACTGCTATTGGATAAAGGGATTTTTAAAAAGGTTTTGTTCACATTCTTCTTGGTCCTACCATCATTTGAGAACTTCGGTCTGCGAGTGATGGGAGACCAGGTCAGACTAAATGAAATCCCAGGAAAGTCTAGAATGTCCTGTAGAACTACACCAAGCGAGGGGCTGGTAGGACCAGAGCCAGGATTTGAAACCCCACCAAAATTCGACTTCTTGTCCCTACTTTTTGCCTTTCCCCTCTCAGACCATCATCCCCCTAAGGTGAAAGTGGTGGGAACCCCCAGGCTTGTGCACCTCATAACTTGGTATTTAGAGAGTAGGGAGAGTAGGGGTCTCTCTTTTCCTGGTGCCACTTTGAAACATTCCTGGAGAAGAACTCAGAACGGTCTGGCTCCTACAGTGAGCCCATCCATTCAGACCATCAGGCTGGCCATGTCCCCGCCCTCAGGCCCACAACCTTAGACTCACCCAGCCTCACTAGTTCCCCTGAGAGTTCCAGCTCCTCCTTCCACTTCTGGACTTGGATAAATACCTGTGCCACAGGCCATAGGATCTGTTTCCCAAGCAACTGTCAAAGAGGTCGCGTGATGCAAGACAGAAGTGCAGGAGCCGGGCGCTCAGTGGGTTGGGGCCTCTGCCTTTGGCTCGGGTCGTGGTCCTGGGGTCCTGGGATCGAGCCCTGCATGGGGCTCTCTGCTCGGCGGGGAGCCTGCTTCCTCCTCTCTTTCTGCCTGCTTCTCTGCCTACTTGTGATCTCTGTCTGTCAAATAAATTAATTTAAAAAAAAAAAAAGTGCAGGAGCCTAATTCTCCATGGAGAGGAAGGAGCCAGAGAAGATAAACCCCCTTTCTTTGGTCCCGATAGACTATCTCAGGATCCAGTTTCTCCCTATAGCCCGTCCAGAGACATCCTGCAGGGCTAAGTAGGTGTCCCTAGTTTGGAACAGCAGCCATAATCCTGCGTTGTTCCCCATCTTTCACTATTACAATTGCTCTTCCTGTTACTCTGGCTGTTTGTGGATTGTACTTTCCCAATAAAACATTAACACTTAATCCTTGCCTGAGGCTCTGCTTCCTTGGGAGGACAGGGAACACACTAGAATAACAAAAATGATGAAAATCATGAACACAGCTTTTTTAATTATGCCTAAAGCCCCCAAATCCATGGGAACGAAGGAACTCAGCCTGATCTGGAGAGAGTTTCCAATAAACTTGTCTCAGAATTGGGATTCCATTAGGTTAAATTTAGATCAGAGGTTGGGGGAAAGACTCCCTATTTAGGAATGTATTGAAAAATAATTTAGGGGCTTCTGGTTAAGTATGGCAGGCTGAACATATACATTTACTTCCTCTCCCTCCTGAAACCTCCATAAGATGAGAATGAAACAAGAAAAGAAATGTATAAATCTACCCATAAGGAGAAATAAAACTGGAAAGGAGTTGCCGGTGAACGAGAGATGACAACAGATTTTGTGAAGCTTGCTGGAGCAAAGCAGAGAAAGCTACAGTAGCAGCATCTATAGAGGGAGCCCTGGGAGATATGAATGATGACAGAGGCTGGGATGAGGTATGAGGTGAGAACAAGGCAGATTTAAAGTAAATAAGGTGACCCCTCTGCCAGTCTTCTCCCCTTCCTGTAAGAGCCAAATAACTGCTCCTCCCTGTAGGGAACAGGAGGTTTTTCTCTGGAACATGTGACCTGGACAGACTCCAGATGTGGGGACACCAGATCCAACCGAAGGAAAGTATGAGGTGTGGGGCTAAAAGGAGAAGAAATTGAGTAAGAGCACAATACTACTGGCAAAGCCCCTAGTCTGCTTCTCCTACCCTGTTTCCAGAATGGTGGCCACCAGGAACAGAGGTATTGACAGATAGTCAAGGAAATGTCATGAAAAAGAAAACAAGGCCCTCTATTTAACTAGTGAGAATTCCAAAAAGAGAGCAGAGAAAACAGTGTTGTAGGTCTTTTAAAGGCATAAGAGAAGGAAGAATTCCCAGAACTGAAAGATATCAATCTCCAGGTCGAAAAATCCCCAATAAATGACCAATAGCCCAAAGGGATTCTAGCAGGAAATTCAAGAACAGCAAAGGTAATGAGGAGCTCTCCAAATCAAGAAAAGAAATCATGTCCCTAGACACATTAAAAAGGAACTAAAATCAAAATGACATCAGGATTTTCAATAGCAGCCTCAGAACCTGACAGCTAACGGGGCAATGTCTTCAAAATTCTGAAAGGAAATAATTTCAAATAGTAATTCTATGGCCACCCATCAAGGAAGTGCCAAAGGGATAGAACTATTGCTGCTCTTAACTGAAGAAGGAATGGGGTAATTAGAGCATCATGGTTTTTGCAGCTCCTAGCGGGTTAAAGGCAGAAGTGTTGACACAGAGAAAGAGACAACCAGATACTATGTGCTTCATGTGGGGAAGTGCCACCTTGAAAAAAATTGAACCTGAACCTGCTCAGGACCTTAGACCCACCACCAAGTTGTGGGAAATAGAGGAGACAGAGGAACATTTTAAATAATACCATGGAGCTGCAGTCCACAAAATTCAGAGTATGGTAAAGAGCCTGAGCTCTTTGACAAATAAATTTTGAAAAATGAAACCAAGTTGGAGGGGTGGGGCTTATGAATTAAAACAGATTTTAAAAACATATCAACTTATTTTTACCCTGAGCCAAATAAGCTATAAAAAGAAATTATGCCATTTCTGACTTGACTTAAACTCTGAACACTGGATATTTGATGATGTTAAGGAATTATTAATTCCTTACATTAAAGACCATATTGCAGTTATATATGTATTTTAAAAACAAAAACCTTGTCTTTTAGAGAGATACATATTTAAATATCTGGGATATGCTTTAAAGTAGACCGGGAGGAAGAAGAATATGTAGAGCTAGAGGTGACACAAGACTGGCCATGGGTTGGTAGCTATTGGGACTGGGTGATGGGTAATGGGAGGGAGTTCAGCATGCTCGTCTTCTTTTTCTGTAATTTTAAAATTTTTTAGTAAACTATCCTTCCAATTTAAATATTTTATTTTTATTTTTTTAAGATTTTATTTATTTATTTGACAGAGAGAGAGAGATCACAACTAGGCAGAGAGGGAGACAGAGAGAGAGGAAGGGAAGCAGGCTCCCTGCTGAGCAGAGAGCCCGATGTGGGGCTAGATCCCAGGACCCTGGGATCATGACCTGAGCCGAAGGCAGAGGCTTTATACCACTGAGCCACCCAGGTGCCCCTATTTTTCATTTTTAAAAACAATTATTTAAATCAAACCCAAAAGCAGTTCACTCATTTCTCCTACCTCTTGCCCCCCACTTCTGGCCACCATCAATATGTTCTCTGTATCATTGAGCTTAATGTCTTGTCTTGTTTGGTTTTGTTTTGAGATCCCAGATAAAAAGAGACTGTATGGTTGGTATTTGTCTTTCTCTGACTTATTTTGCTTAACATAATGCCCTTGAGCATATTTTAAAATTGCTTTTAGAACAGTCTTTAAAATTTTATTTAAAACATATTTTAAAATTCTGCATAATGAAGTGTCATTTTTTAAAAAGCAACCAAAGTTGTAAACTAAAAAGGAGTAAAGCAGGTGCTTAACCACTGGAGAAGAGCAGGGCAATTTCGGTGGATCCAGGAGACAACCAGGCTAAGGCAGGCAGGAGCAATGAAGGAAGGATCCTAGGAGGAAAAAATCAATTATTTTGATTATTTGATGTTTATGTGGAAGATAACATTAAGGGGGCATTTTAGAGAACTGCCAGAACATCTTGTGAAAATGTGCTAGATTCATAGAAAGCTAAGAAAGACAAACCCAAAAAACAGGACGTTCTTTATTTCCAAGAAAAGCAAAAAGTTATCTATCTGCAAACAATATGTGTATTGTTAATATTGTCACAGATACTGTTTAACCAAAAATTGCAATACAAACTCTTTGGGAAGTTCAGGATAAAGAGGAGGAAGGGCCTGTGTTTAAAAAGATAAATCCTTATTTGCATAACAAGAAGTCAATAGGTGTGCCTGGAATTAATAAATGAGAATTTATAACACATATATACCAGCAATCACATTTATATCAGTAATCACTTGAGGAAATCAGCTGATTGTGTGACTTAAGATCTTATGTTGCAAGCAACAGAAAGCAAGCAAAGCTAGATATAAGCTAAAAAGAATTCATTTTCAGGATTCATGGTTATATCTCACAGGAACAAAAGGCAGAGATATGGCTGGGCCTTGAGAAGGAACCAGAGTCAGGAGGGGCAAGGCAGCTGGTAACCAAGCTGTGGAGGTTTCTTGGCTAGCCCCTCACCTCCCATATTGCATGCCACAAATATCAAACCCGCAGACTAACCAGATGCGTGTCCATCCCAACTCCAGATTTCCTGGAGAGTGACTGACTGGCATGGCTTGGTGAGCCAGTTTCACACTATGAAGATTATTTGGCATGCCTACCATGGAGAATGTAGGCTCTATGTCCCCTTCCCTTGAGTCTGGGCAAGCTTGTGATGGCTCTGATCAATGGAGTATGGCAGGAGTGAGGCTGTGTGACTTCAGAGGCTGAGGTATAGAAGGCTGCACAGTTTCTGGCTTTGTTTGCTGGGACATCCTGACCTGTCCTATAAGAAGTCCAACCATCGTGGGGCTGCCATGTTTCGAGGAAGCCCAAGCTATGTGGAAAGACCATGCAGCCACTCTAGCAAAAATTCCAGCTGAGCCAAGACTTCAAGTCATCCCAGCCCAGGTGCCAGACATGTGAGTGAAGAAGCCTTCAGATGATTCCAGCCCCATTCATCTGAGTGGCTCCTAGGCATGTATCTTCCCATCTGAAGCCCCTACAGTCGCAGAGCAGAGCCAAGCTACCATGAGCATCATAAAATTGCTCTTGCCCCATGCCACTAAACTTGGGGGTGATTGTTGCACATCAGTATTCAATGCTTGGATCAGAGGACTGTCCCCGCTACATGGAATCATGAGCTCACAGCACGATGGCTTGGCACCTATCCCCCCAGGGAGGGAGGGACCAGCAAAGAGTGGAGCCGACCACAACAAACTATGGCTTAACAAACAACCCTCAAGTTGTTCACTATGTTTCTTGTCCTGGTGTCACAGCAGCCTGTTGCATCCCTAAGTAGAGGGAAGGCATATGGTTTGAGAACTCTTGACCTCTTATATTTGAACCCGGGCCTCAGTTCATGCTCTCCCACACAGTAAGCCAATGAAAGGGAGGGAAGAGTGAAGAGGTGTATTTGCCATGGTAAATGGCATCCTGAATTCCCTTCGCTTCCAGCCCCACAATGGTCTTCTAGCAGAAACAGTTGCCAAGAAATGGGAGATATCCTCAGAGCTCTGGCATCTTCCCTCTGTGGCCTCTCGAGTACAGAGAAGATCATTAGAGGGTCCTCGTGTTGCCTAGCAACCCATGAATGCTGTTTGCTATCATGTCATTAATATGATATGAAAGTGTCTCATAGAAGACATTCATCTCGCATTAATGAAAATCAAATTTGCTAATACGACACAAAATCTGTTCTTCCTTGTGACTTTCTATACTTAAGCAGCTTATTTATTGAATTAGACTATGAGTGGTTTTCAGGCTCGAGACTGTTAAAGTATCATAATAATGACTTTGTTTTCAATAACATCAGATGACTGTTAATGACGCGATCACACAGCTATAACCCCGCGATCACGATCGTAGACAAAGCCTCCTCCCTAGAAGCCCAGCCCCCAGTGCCAGCTAACTATTTACCACCCAACTTCTTATCTCCAAAACCTCCGCTAGGAGAAGACTCTGGTTTGAGCTAGTATATTTTCTAGAATATCCATGTCTTTCTTTGGAACTCAGAGACAGAAGACCAAAGGAACATCTGTAGCTTCAAGAAGGCCCCAGTGATTAAATGGACCTCATATCATCATAAGCATGAGAGGAACTACTAGAAGTTCGTCAGATATCTGCTTCTCTCTGAATAAGGGTAGCAAAGTATATCAGGCACTAAAAGAGGATAAGAAATAGACAGTCCCCTACTCTCAAATACAATTTTTTCCTGAAAACATGTATGGAATTCAAATGTACAAAAGCCAGGTAACAGATTAATATCTTACAAAGGTAATTCCCTTCCCTGAGGGTTAAACTGTAATTGTTCAAAATGTTCTTTAGTATTTAAAGATCTCAATTTAGCACACAGAAAGGAGTTTTGAGGTATCAATGGCTAAGATATGGACAGACAAGTTGGATATTATAGTCAAATACACAGAAGCAACATCTGTAAGTCAAGGGCTGCTTATAGAGGCATTCAGAAAGAAACCTTTCAAAAATCTTAACTGCAAAGTTATATTTCAGGAGATTGTTTTTTTACAAAACTCTTTTTTTCTATTTATAAAAGTAATGTGTGATCATTCCATAACTCAAAGAGGGTGAGGATAAGAAGAAACTAAAAGTTATCCATAAACAATCACCCAAATACACCTATCATAAATTTTTTGGTGTATGTCCTTCCAATATTTTTTCTCTGAATATATAAATATTTATATATGCTTACAGTATTTTACATGCTGACTTACAGCTTTCTACTTTGGCTTATTAGGATATTCTGAACACTTTTCTATTTCTTTCTTTTTTTAAGATTTTATTTATTTGACAGAGAGAGAGATAACAAGTAGACAGAGAGGCAGGCAGGGGAGGGGGGAAGAAGGCTCCCTGCTGAGCAGAGAGCCCAATGTAGGGTTCTATCCCAGGACCCTGAGACCATGACCTGAGCCAAAGGCAGAGGCTTAACCCACTGAGTCACCCAGGCGCCCCCACTTTTTCATTTCTTGAAATATTATTTTAATGGTGTTATGTCTAATATGACGAAAGAGGATATACCATACCTCTGTGCTTTGGACTTTTTGTTTTGATAATTCACACTGCAGCAAACATCCTTAGTGGAAAAGCT
Organism: Mustela nigripes; assembly: GCF_022355385.1. Lineage (NCBI taxonomy): Eukaryota > Metazoa > Chordata > Mammalia > Carnivora > Mustelidae > Mustela > Mustela nigripes. Next base: position 96,054,678 of record NC_081563.1, on the reverse strand, counting down.
TTTCCATATCCCTGATGGCTCCCATTATAGTTTTTAAGTGTCATTCATTCTTTTCATTCACCATGTGTGTATTGAACACCAGTGTGCTGTCTGGGTATAGCTACCAACAAGAAAGCCAGGCTTCCATCCTTCACAGAGCTTAAAATCAAGCAGCAGAAATAAAAAATCTTAAACTGTAGTTTAAAAAAATTCTACCACCACCCAAGGGAGTGTTCCTGTTCTCCCAGTCCTACTCTAGTCCCTGGCACTGACCACATTCTAGATGCGTGAGTGTGTGTTTCTCATATAGACTGCACGTAGTTTTCTTCTCTCACTTGATGATACACATTGACAATCTTTCTGCGGCCCTACACATTAATCACATTCTTAACTTCATGGAATGGCTAAATCCCAGTTGACGTAACTATTTTCCTATTAATGAACATTCAGTTTGTTTTCCATTTCTTCCATGTTACTGTAAGTACGTGTTCATTACTTTGTCTTCACCATGGGTGAAATTTCGCTAACAGGTGTGTGCATTTACATTTATCAAGAAAAATAAATACGTAAAGAAATTTTGATTAAGACATTAGCTTAAATTATCCTCAAAAAGGGTTACTTCAATTTGTATTCCCATCAACAGTTATGACCAGGCTTGTTTCTCCCCTTCCTCCTCAACACTGGATATAGTCCATGTTTTAAATTTTCCCAACCTGTAGGAAGAAGAAAAGGTAAAAACACAACTTTCATTACCTTAGTGTCAAACTACTTGTTCCTATCCTTTACCCATTTTTCTATTGGTTGCCTTCTTTTTTAACTTATGGGTATTTATAATAACATAGGCTAATAATCTATTTACATACATATATGGCAAATATTTTCCAGTATATTACTTTCTTAAGGTAACAGACTGCTTTTTTTTTTTTTTTTTTTTTTTGAAAAGTTCTAAGTTCAGAGTGTGTGGGTGGCTCTGTCGATTAAGTGTCTGCCTTCAGTTCAGGTCATGATCCCAGGGTCCTGGGATCGAGCCCGGAGTCAGCCTCAGCAGGGAGTTGGCTTCTACCTCTCCCTCTGCCCCTCCCCCTGCTTGTGCTCTCTCTATCTCTCGCTCTCAAATAAATAAATAAAATCTTTTTTAAAAAGTTCTAAGTTCACAGAAAAATTGATCATGAAGTATAGAGTTTCCATATACCCTCCCCCCTACACGCAGAGTTTTCTCTGCTGTTTATATCTTAAATTAGTGTGGTGTATTTGTTACAGCGGATGAACCAATATTGGTAGATTATTATTAACTAAAGCCCATCGTTTACATTACAGTTTATTCTTCGTGTGGTACATTCTATGGGTCTTGACTAATGTGTAGTGATATGTGTCTATCATTGCTGTATAACTATCCTAATAGTCTCGTTTTCTCTGCCTATTTATCCCTCCCTTCCTCCATACTCCCAAATCCCTGGCAACCACTGATCTTTTTACAGCATCCCTAGTGTTGCCTTTTCCAGATGTCATATACTTGGATCCACATAGTATATAGTCTTTTCAGATTGGCTTCTTTCACTCAGATGTGTGCATTGAAGGATCCTCCATGGCTTTTGTAGCTTAATAACTCACTTTTGTATCATAGACTAACTAACATTCCACTGTATGGATACACCACAGTTTGTTTATCCATTCATCTGTCAAAGAACATCCTCGTTGCTTCCAAGTTTTGGCAATGACAGATAAGGCTATATAGACATTCAGATGCAGGTTTTTGTGTGACTATGACGTTTTCAACTCATTTAGGTATAAACCCAGGGGTTCGATTTGGGATTGTATGATAAGAGTGTGTTTAGTTTTGTTAGAAACTGCCAAACTGTCTCCCAAAGTGGCTGTAAGCATTTTTCACTCTCACCACCAGTGAGAGAGAGTTCCTGTTGCTCCACATCCTCGCCAGCATTGGGTGTTGGCAGTGTTTGAGATTTTAGCCATTTTAATTGATGTGTAGTGGCACCTATCCACAGGATTTCTTACAAATCTTTCTTCCTGGTAGACCAGATCTATGTGCGATAGGAAGTGTTGGGCACTCACTCATGACAACATCAGGTCTGACCTGCCCTGGGTGATTGCTCAGTATTTGGCAGTCATCCCACCTTGTCTTCAGACATTGTCTGTCTCCAAAGAAGCCATGTCTCTGGTCCTGTGGACACAGGAAGACGAGATGGTTTCATGGCTTTTCCACTCTGTAACATAAGCAAGTCTGTTTTAAAACCTCAACTTTAAAGATTCACTTGATTATTTTAAATTACTCCACTGGGTTAAATCTGCTAACCAGCCAAAGCCAGTTTGTGTATGTGGGTAGACCCCACGTAACAAAATCACTGACTGTGTGCTCCACAGCAGTGAAGGGACCATGATTTTGCATGCACTGAGCTCACGGCATTTGCACTGGGACATGTGTCACTGTCTTGTCCTGGTCTCAGAGCACCCCAGGACAAGAACTCACCTTCAACTGTGGATCTCTGGCACATGGTGTGGTGTGTGGCACATAGTGCTGGACATCAGTGAATGTGTGGCTGACCCTGACCTATCGTGTCTGTCTCTGTCTTTGGCTGTGTGAATAGACAATAATCATCTCATTTCCCTCATTCCAACTGAAGCTTCTCCTAGTTAAGATTCTAATGGTCTCCTGATGACCAGGTACAGTATAGTTTTTGGTTTATGATTTTTATTTATTCATCTACTCATTTAGTAAATATGTGTCAGTCACCTGCTGTGTACTATATTCTTCAGGTAGAGTTGTGAAGAGGGCCTTCTGGATTCTAGATTGTAGAGGAGGACAGCTGACCACATACAAGTAAATAAATGTGAAAACAAGATCATATCAAAGAGCAGTAAGAGCTATAAAACAAAGAAGAAAATGTGGCCAGGAGTTGAGGGGGGCAGGGCAGACCCTCTGAGGAGTGAATATCTGAGCCAAAGGTTCAGTGAGATGCAGGCAGACACAGAGGATCAGGAGAGAGAGGAGGCCAGCCAGGAGACCAGCAGTGCAAAGGCCCTGATGCAGGGGAAGTCTTGGTGTATCTGAAGAACAAAAAGGAGCCGGTGTGGCCGCAGCAGAGTAAGTGAAGGCAGCGGAGCTGTATCATGTAGTCTTTGTAGGTGGAGCTTTGGGCTTTTGATATTTGTTTCCATGTATGAAGAATAGCGACCTGCCAGCCCATGTTTTAGAAGTTTACGGCGGCTGCCACGGAAAGTGGACAGTAGTCGTTATGAGGAGACTCACGCCGTTGTCCCAGGTGAGAAATGGTGCTTTGGACCCAGTAGACAGCGTGAAGTGGTCAGATTTGGGATGCATTTTAGCATCAAAGTGTACAAGACTCGCTCCAAGCGAAGTATTCAACTGCTGACTCGAACTTCAAACTTAACATGGCCAAACAGGACTCACGATCTACCTCAGCAGTGGGCATTGTGGGGTCCCCTTTCCTCCCTCCACTGGTCCATTGTCCCCATCCCCCAGGTGTGTGAATGTTGGCCTGTCGCTTCCAGCTACCCCCGCGGTATAGTGAACAAGGAGCCACCTTGCCCAGAAAGGGACGCTTTGCTCTTTCCTGAGAAGACCACAGCCAATGACAGGCACGGGCTCTAAGAGGCCTCCCCTACCTCAAGGTCCAGCCACCTCTGTGATGTAGTTCACACTCCAAAAACTCCCCCTGGACCCAGGCTGAAGCCCCAGTGCAGTTCAGGCCCATTCTCGCTCAGCTCCTTCCCTGCCCCTCCTGCTCCCTTGGCCTACCTTCTATCCTCCCTGTCCCTCTCATGAGCACCCCGGGGGACAGAGACTTCAGAGTAAAGAGACAAGTATCCTAACATTAAATGTCCAGCGGGAAATGTGGCTCAAAAAGTAGAACACGATGTGGGATTTCCCAGAAGCTTCCAGAGAAAAGTAGTGGTCGGCTGTGTTGGATTCCACTGCGGGGCTAAGTAAGTTGGGGACAGAGAATTGGTCACCAGATTTGGCTTTTGTAAGGGCTTCTTCTAAGGTGGTAGAGCTTGGAAAGAGCTCGAGAGAGAGGATGTTACCCGAGAAACTAGAAGTGCAGTCAATAGAGCCAAATTGTGAGGAGGTCCGCTTGAATAGAGGACGGGGGGATATTTGGCAGGGGGAGGAGAGATGACACGTGTTCATGAGCAAAGAACAGATGCAGATGAGAGCAGGCCTGTGGCAGAGCTGGGACAACATTCCCATCCTAACACCTACAGAGGGAGAGGCACTGGGGAGAACAGGCTGGCGGGGATGGGGAGGGCGGGGATTTCCGGGTAAGAAGATGGGGCAGTGCCCGACTGCTTGTTTTCTCAATCAAGCATGAGTCCGCTGAGAACCGTCAAGCAGAAAGGGGACTTGGATGGCTGAGGAAAGAGAAAAAGTCATCTCAGAGGTCAAAAAAGTGAATTGACCTCTGCAGGGTTTAGGATCACTGGGCAGTGTTGAGAGCACAGAAGAGATCTCAGGGTAAATGTGACGGGGCGGGGGGCGGCAGTGGGCTTGTGTGAAGTTTCTTCCTATCCTTCTTTGGCTTCTCGGGCACAGAAGAGAAGTAGGCAGATGGCGGGTGGCATGGAGGGAAAGGGAGTGAGGGATGGAGGGTGTTGCCCGCGAGGGACCCTGCAGCCTAAGGAGTGGCTGATGCTGTTGGCCACTGACTCCTCCCTTCTCACGTCAGCCTCCTGCTCCACTCTGAGAAAGCGAATCGTCACTCCAGAAGCCCACATCCGTGATAAACAAGGCTCAGCCGGGACACACTGTGCTTGGCCCAGGCCCGTGTGTCCCCCTTAGGAGACAAGACAGAGAACGGAACGCTGCAGCCAGGACCACCACCCTCCCTGTCTTGCGAAACACATGAGCGGCTGCGGGCGACAGCTCCAGCCCTGTTTTTCAGCCTCCTGCCTCCTGCATGGAAACTAGCAGGAGAGCCGATCACCGATGGCTGCTCTTCACCCTGAGCCTCTTAGGGACCTCCCCGCTCAAGCCCACATTCCATCGCAAGCCCACCCCAGCTCCTCCTTGACCCAGACACCCCTCGGCGCTTCGCTCCCTGCCACAGCAAGACAGAAACCCAACTTCGCCCCACGGTCACCGCGCGTTCCCAGCGGGCCTCATCTGCTCGGAGCTCCTGGCTCCCTCCCTGTAGTCCTTGTCCCTTCTGATGGCTCTCTGCTCCAGTCTGTCCTTCCGCTCCCGCTGTCCCACCAGCCACCTTGGAATATTCTGGTGTCTCCCTGGCTTTGTCTGGTCATCTCCTCAGGCCACCCCTTCTCTCCTGGGACTCTCATCTGCTCATCCTGCCCAACCGGACATCAACACGTCAGTAGCCTGCCTCTACCTCGTGTGAAACGTGGAGTGAGCTCACCACCGCTGCCGCCACCCATCCTCCTCCCATTCCCGGAGTCCGCTGGCCACCTCGTCTCCCGAGGTGGGACCCGGGGGCAAAGACATGCCCCTTCCCTCCCATGCCTCCTCTCCTCCATCTCCCTCAACCACTCCCTTTAGCCATCACAGCAGTGTTTAGCAAGCCCCTTGGCACCTGGCCGTATCCTAGTCCAGTGTAGCAGATCAAAAACATAAATAGCATGTCTACACCCCTCATTGGCCTAAAACCTTTCCATGGTTCTATATCATTTATGCAACAAAAGTCTAAGGCTCCTGGACAAGCCCTGTTCTCTCACCGCCCTCCCTCCCCCATCATCACCCGCATTGCACCGTCTTGCCCAGAACCCCCTGGGCAGCTTCCTGCCTCCACATCTCCCCGCGCTCTTCCTTCTGCCTGGCACGCCCTCGGCAAACACCAGTCCCTTTCTGTGCTTCAGTAATCAGCTCCCTGCGGGGTGTCACCGGAGCTTGTCCATGCTCTTAGGGTACTTGTCGCCCACTATTATCATTAGCTTTCGCATGTCTGTTGCCTCTTCTTGTCAGGGAGCCTCTGACCGTAAGGCTCACGGCATCTTTGTCTTTGCATTTGGAATATTTCTCCCCGTAGGCATTCAGCAAACGCTGGTTTTTATTTTTTTGTTCAACTCTAGACCAGTGTTGTCCAGTGGAAATATAGTATGGACCCTGTATGTAATTTGAAACTTTTTAGTAGACACGTGAAAATCATAAAGAGAAAGAGATGAAATTAATTGGATAATATATTTTTACTCAACTCACTATACCCAAACTGTTTTCTTTTCAGCATTCAAGCAATATAAACACGTTGAGATGTGTTATGTTCTCTCTTTTTCTGTACTAGTCTTAAAAACCCAGTGTCTCTTTAGCCCTTATAGCACAACTCAGTTGGGACCAGCCACATTGCAAGTGCTCATAGCCACGTGTGGCTGGTGGCTGGTGGCTCCTGGACTGGGCAACTAGGGTATTGGGAGGGGCTGCTCTGGACCTCTGTTTTCTTACCTACAAAACAGGAAGGTCTCCAAGAACTATCATCTCATATGTCTTCCTGTTCCTTTAAAAAAAAAAAAAAGTGGGGGAGCTTCTAGGATTTCCTGATGAAGAAAGACAATATCCCCCTCTGAGAGTGAAGAGTGTCTTTCCACCAGAGACCAGATGGACCCGGCCATTTCCTTATATTTCCCTGTCCCTTGTGCTCAGTGTGTGGTATATAAAGCCCTCAGAAGCAAGGTCTGGCCACGGAACTTCTGTGGGCTCAGCTCTGAAAACTTAACTCCTTGACCATTTCTTTACTCACAGTGACACAATCAAGAGGCTAAACAATTAGTGATTTCTTTTAAATTTTTATTTCAAAATAATGTCAAATTTCTGAAAAGTCTACACAACTAGAACAAAGTAAAAAGTTGCATACTCTTCATCTAGTTTCCCTAAATGTCAACATTTCCTGTCCTTGCTGTATCATTCTTTCTTTCTCTCCCTCTCTGTCTTTTTTTTTTTTTTTTTTTTTTAAAGACTTTATTTATTTATTTGACAGAGAGAGATCACAAGCAGGCAGAAAGGCAGGCAGAGAGAGAGAGAGAGGAGGAAGCAGGCTTCCTGCTGAGCAAAGAGCCCGATGCGGGACTCGATCCCAGGACCCTGAGATCATGACCTGAGCCGAAGGCAGCGGCTTAACCCACTGAGCCACCCAGGCGCCCCTCCCTCTCTGTCTTTACATACACACACACACATGCACACTCGCGCACACACACACACACATGCACACTCATTCGCACACACACACACACACACACACACACAAACACACACACTTTATGGATGGGAAGGCATAATTGTTTTCCTAATGTTTGTAAGTAGAGTGCAGAGACACGCTGCCCTCTAGATCCTTCAGTATACACTTCTAAGACTATGACATCCTTCCATAACCATAGGACAATTGTCAACATTTAAAAACCACACGAATATGGTATAAATGGACTTTTCAGTCTTAGTCTTGCCAATTGTCCCACTGACCTCTCCCTACTGATCTAAGATTAGTTCTGTCTGCAGAATCGTTTCCAGTCTAGAATGGCTCCTGAGGCTTTTATCTTCATGAGCCTTCACCTGTGAAAAACACAGCCTGTTTCTTTGTAGAGTGTCTACCCTTTTGGGTCTGTCTGACATTCCCTCATTATTCCTGTCAGGTGATGCCTTCTCAGCGAACCACGGGTGCCATTTTGTGTCCCTCTCAGGGCAGCCTCTCAGGAGGCACACGGTACGGATCTGCCCTCTCACTGTATTGTTAACCGTGGCCCCGTGGTTGGGGTGGAGGCTGTAGGTTCCTTTGTAGTATTTTTACTTTCGTAATCAATTAGTGGCATTTTGAGACCATGTGATGTTCTGTTTTTTTATCCTTTTATTCCCCCACTAGTTTTTGCACCCATAAACAGTTCTTGCTGGAAATTTCTGTTACTGTGTTGGTGTCATGGGGAGAGATTGCAACTCCTTCATTCATTCTACACGTAGCACTTAGCTTTTGATTGTAAGGTAGAGCTATCCCTCTCCTTCATGTGTGTTTTCATTTGTCCATATCAGTGTGGACTTAATAGAGTCTCATACTATCTCATGGGTCATAATCCATCACCCTCATTATTGTGTGTGTGAGAAGTAAGAACTGGGACTATGTTGGTTGTTGTTTTGTTTTTGTTGTTGTTGTTTTAAGTAGGCTCGCCACCCAGTGTGGGTCTTGAACTCACAAACCTGAGATCAAGGTTCGCATGTTCCACCAACTGAGCCAGCCAGGCACCCCACTGTTTGTCAAATTTTAATACTTGATTTTTGGAAACTGCAAACCTGAAAACGTAAGAGTGACAAAGTGAAGGAACAGTCTGTAGTTTCTCCTTATATCTGATAAAAGCCTCAGTCAAAAAAATAAATAAATAAACATGTTACTTAGAAAAGCCCGTTATGAAAGGGAATTATTCGTTTTTTCCAAGATTTTTTATTTACACGAGAGAGAGAGAGAGAGAGAGCATGAAAGAAAGAGCACGAGGGGGGAGGAGAGGGAGAAGCAGGCCTCCAATTTAGCAGGGAGCCCTGTGTGAGGCTCGATCCCAGGATCCCGGGATCATGACCTGAGCCGAAGGCAGATGCTTAACTGATTAAGCCACGCAGGCACCCATACAAAAGAATTATTTTAAACATGTGTTAATTACTGAATTACTATAAATGTGTATTAAACGTGCTATATATTCTGTACCAGTGAGTGATATTTCTATTAAGCACTCTTTTAAAATTCAAAAGGGCAATTCATTTAACCAAAGGAAGAACGAGGCAGCACAATACCTTGTTTTTCTGGTGTTGGCTAGTTCTTGTGACCTCAGTCTCACAAAAGGTAATTCCACCTGGTTCCTTTGTTCCCCCAACCCTCGGACTTGCAGGGGCTTATATGTGCATATATACACTTTTTTTTCCCTTTTCCTACAGAAAATAGATAGGAAATGGCCATGGCCGTGAGCGTGGCTGAGTGGCTGAGTGGCCTAATGCTAGCCCGTGCTCTCTGCAGCCTAATTAAAGGAAAATGGTTGTGCTTTCTATGAAGAGAGACACAGAATAACAAGAGAGGGACACAGGAAGTGAAGCTGAGCACTTAGAGATTTCCCTTTGCTGCAGCATTAAATGCTAACCTTGCCTCATACTCTTCGGCCTGAATTTATATAACAAATCAGTGTAAATAGCTAGACAACTTCCAGGGCACTAGACTTACTGTGCAAATTCAATTAACGCAGCCCCTAATAAACCAGCGATGTGCAAGGAAATGCCACAGATGGAACAAAAGGCCAGACGTGTAGCGCTGGATAGAGTAGACTCGTCCCCATGCTCAGACTGCGGTCACGGGTGGCACCATAAGAGACTGCCAGACCCACTTGCTCGCTGTGGAGAAGGGTCCGGGCAGATGGCGTGGCCCCTGTGCTTTCACCAGTAAACTTAAATAGAAGGACAACTCTGAAGTATACAAAATCTACCCTCTTTCTATAAGAAGACAGGTTTGCTCTGGCAAGTTAGGCAAAAAGGCAGACAGGTCAGAAGACAATCTGGCCCAGCTGGGCCTTGACATGTCTGCACCTTGGCCACAGCCTGCTTTCCTGACCGCCATCTTGGTAACATCCCACGAGCCACTGAGTTCACCCCTTTTGTTTTAATTGCCTCCCTCTTCAAAATAAACCAGCAAAAGCAAGAAATTCCATCTTTCCTCTTTTTACTCAAGCTTCATCAGTTCAGACAAGAAAAAAATATATTGAGGCCTTGGTTTAACTGTTTTTATGTTATTTTTATTGATTCCCACGGAGCTCCTTAGTGTGTGACAAACATCATGAAGGCTTGTTATGAAGTCTCTCTTACCTTTGGTGCAGCTAAAATTCATGCTGCCGTAAAACAGCAGCTAAAATAGTTAATGCAGATGCCCTTGAAGGTAGGAAAAGCAGTCCCCGAGGAGAAATTTGCAAAAGACTCTCTTCCAGTTAAACAACAATTATTTCGTCTCAAATTCATCCCAGAAAAATCTGAGGTAGCTTACACAAATATATACAATAAGATATAAGTAAGAACAATCATCATCACACGATACAAATGGAGCTATCTCCCTGTGCCGGTCATAAAGCCAACCATGTTCACGGATCGGCTGCTCCCATTCTGACACTAAGTCTTTGAGGTAAGGAACCACCTTTTCCCCCATTGTACAGCTATGAAGACCGAGGCTGGGAGATGTGAAAGCTAACCAGCTTGAGATTACATAAGCAACAAGGGGCGCAACTGGGATAAAAAGAAAAAGGCATCGGGAAATGGGGAACTAGGGGCAGGACAGCTGCATGAGGCTGAGCTGCAGCGCAAAGGCTGGGTATTCAAGCACACAGGTCTTTGTGTAAAAACTCTCACGCTTGGCTTTGAGTTCCATCAAGGTCGAAATAAGGACGGAAATCTCATCAGTAGTTGGATTTTTAAGGACCACAAGATAAATGTATTGCTTTTTCTCAGGCGAAGCAGTTTCTCCTGGTCTAAGCATCCAGGACTCAGAAAAACAAATGGACAGCAGACAGATCTTCCAGATAAACCTCTATGAATTGTATTTCTGAAAACCAGCAGGACTCCAGTGGCAAGGGAGGCAGGGAGTCTGGGCGCTGTCCTCAGTACCAACCAGGTGCTGACACATAGTCAGACAAACATGCTCTGGGAATCTGTGTTCTTTGAAACACTATAAAGCCTGGGTGGCTCAGTGGGTTAAGCTGCTGCCTTTGGCTCAGGTCATGATCTCAGGGTCCTGGGATCAAGTCCTGCATCGGGCTCTCTGCTCAACAGAGAGCCTGCTTTCCTCTCTCTCTCTGCCAGCTTTCGGGAGATGGCTGACTTCCGCCCAACATTAGAATTTGGGTTTAAGTGCTCGTGCGTCGCAAACCATTTTTCCTTAAACACCCACATTGGTTGAGGCCAGGTCCAGATTGTGACAACAAATACATAGCCGATCTTTAGCAAGTGACAGTTACGACTGGTTATCAAATAACTAGTTGCTTTTGCCTTCAAAATCATTAATCTGACCTTTCCAGAGATGTCTCAAAGCAGGAAATTGACCAAATAGAGATTCTGGCAAAGTAAAGTTGGACAGGAAATATTTATAATCAGACTTCCATTTCAGGCTTTGGGGCTTGTTTGTTTTTGTCTGCTCCTGTGTAACTCCACTGCCCCAGAGATATGTAATATAACTTCTGAACAAAGCTAGGGTTAACTGGAAATACTTTTTGCTATGATTATTTTTAATTTTGTGTTGAAATGCACAAATCCACTTTCTTTCATGGGCAGAATAAAATTACCAGAATACAATCTTATACTCAAACACAAATTGTTCCCTGTTCTCTGCCTTTAAGCTTACTTGGGTTAGATGCAGGTGTGCAAGAAATAGCGGCTCTCCCAGGGGCTTGGAGGTGGGGGTCACATATGGAAAACACTTTGTGTGGGATGTTTTTATGATTGTTTAATTTGAATGTAGACTGACAGATACGCTCTAGTTCTGGAACATCAATTAAATAAATACATTCTCCCAATATTCATAAGCTTAATGGTAAGAAAAGATTTTTGTTCCATGCAGATGCTATGGAGTCTTTGGCTTATCATAGAAGACACAACATCCTTTCTCTCATTCCTCTTCAGAGACAGAATCCTGATTTATAGGATGTTACATTGTACTTAAAATAAATGGCAATGATTCCCAGCCTCCTCTGCAACCAAGGAAGCCATATGACCAATCTTTGGCCAGTAAGACATAAATAGAAGTGCTAGGTGAGATTTCTGGAATTGTCCCTAAAAGTGAGGGGAAGGGCCCTCTTTTTCTCTTTATCCATCTAAGAACATGTATGTGATGACTGGAGCTTGGCAGCCATTTTGCACCATGAGGCCAAATGCCCTATGCATAGTACTGTGCTCTGATGTCAGTGGAACCACCATGTCCATCCTGGACATTTCACCTAACCATTCTTTGTGTGAAAAAAAAAGTACTTATTTAAAAAACTTTTACAACTGTAATCAAATTTAATCTTAGCTAATGCAGGGGATACAAATGAAATGAGGTGATTCAGAAAGTTGCTAGACAGGCTCCAAAATGAGCATAAAGAAATGAGATTTGGTTGTGGTGTTGTTCAGAACATGAACTTTGAGGTCGAGCAGAATAATGGTTAAGAGCTGGTTCATCCTCATTAATTGTGTGACTTTGGACAACATTTCTGAATCTATTTCTTCTTCTGTAAAGTGGACTGGCAAGTCCCACTTTAGAGGTCTGGAACTAAGTTGAAGAGAGATAATACACAGAAACTATTTAGCACAGTGTCCGTGGGTTTGCATCCCCAGAAGAATACAACAGCACCTTGCCATCAAGCTGTCATAAAAAGTGACTTGTCTTGGAGTGACTTGTCCCTGCCAGGTGGTATGTAAGCTACCTTAGGCAGTAGACACAACTTACTAATTATGGAATAATTTTAATAAGAATTAGAAAAACAGTACTAACACATCAAATCTGTGATTCCACAGATATCATGGCTTAGGACAAGGCAGAAGTAGTTATATCTTATTTTTTTTTAAGGGTAATCAATCTAAAGAAGATTTTTGAAGTAATGCATAATGTCCATGAAGAACTGATCGGTTCCCAAGTGACTAAAGGTTGGCAAACACTAGCCAAGAGAAGTGAACTTAGAAATGCAGTGACAAAGAATTGATGGCAAATGGACAGCAGCTTCATCCTGCTGAGCTTCTCTCCAGCCTTGCCTTCCCACACTATGCCCCTCTGCTGCCTGCATGTGCCTCAGTTTCCCTTACACGATGCCACCCTCCCCGCGGGGTGTGCTTCTGGAGCAGGGATCACACTTGCAAGGTGGTTCTCTCGGTGCCCAAAAAGTGTCTGTCTGTGATTGATTAGTGGCCAAGAATGACCTCTACCTTGCCACTTTATAGCTGTGGAAGTCAGGAGCCCTGGAAGATACTGGTTCCTGGAGGACAGAGAAAAGAGGGGAGAGAAAAGTACTCATGGGAGGACAGTGGGGAAGAAATGAGGACTCAGTTGAGCCAGCAGAGAACAGAGAGCCAGAGGAAAACAGGTGCTGGAAATAAAGAAACAGGACTTTGAAAGTCTTCACTGGACCTGTTAGGATGGATGGATGCAAGCATGCATGAACGGGTGGCGAGGTGGGTGGAGGGATGGATGGAAGGATGGATGATCAGATGGACAGATGGATGGAAGAAAGGAAGTTAGGACAAAGAATGTGTTCTTAGCGCCTATACCAGCATGGCGAAGGAGATATGGGGCAGATGGCTTCTGAAAACATGTTTACAAACCTGCCTTCACCTCACCCAGACCCCTTCACCAGGCTTTGCACACCACATGTCTTCTGTGGCCCTCAGGTGAGCAGTGATACCGGCCAGGCTGGCAATGACAGTGATGAGTCACAGGGGGCAACAGCTGTGTCTGGGTGCAACCACGATGACATACCCTGACATCTGTCACTTCATGCATTCTTAGACTATAAATGGGAGAGACGAGTTCTAGCAGCCAATGCTCCAGTCCATGCTACACAAGGCTGAGACTTGCTGTGGGCGTGACCTACAACTAGGCATTGTGGGAGCTGTCCGTCTATCCTCCTCCTTGAATCAAAGATGCTGTTGGTACAAGAAAGGACTTGGACAGTGAGAATTTCATTCTCTCAGGAAAGCCTGCAGCCCCCCACCCCTACCCCCTGTGCAGTTTCCCACAGGGAGAAAAGGCAACCCTTGGGTGAATTTCCAGCTTGAGCAAACTTCTGTGCGGGTGTGAGTAGCAGCTGGGGATTCACTTAATGAGTCTAAAAGCAAAAACTATTATCTCTCCAGAATAAAATTAGAAAGATTTTCATTAAAAAAAAAAAGAAG
>NC_081563.1:96021584-96040840 GCF_022355385.1 Mustela nigripes | reverse complement strand
AAGAAAGAAAGAAAGAAAGAAAGAAAGAAAGAAAGAAAGAAAGAAAGAAAGGAAGGAAGGAAGGAAGGAAGGAAGAAAGAAAGAGAAAGAAAAAGATTGATCGATCTTGGAGAAAGGTAATGGATTTCTTCTCTGTCCACCTGCCTCCTTTTTCCTAACTATTGCGTGATTGAGCCATTTGAACCTCTGCGGGTAGGGAATGCAGCCTACCTCTTCTCCTTTTCTCCCCGCCTGCCAGGGAGGCCTTGCCTTGCAGTTAAGATCCAGGACTTGAAAGAACACCATCCTTTACCCACTGTAGTCTTTTCCCTTATACATGTCAGTCTTTTTCCTAAGGTCAGCAAATGCAGCTTCCTCCAGCCTGTCCTCTGGACTTCCTTTTCTCAGCATTCAGTGTAGCCACGGGCTCGGCTAGTTACCAGCTCCCCACCCAGCTTATATGATTTTGTCAATAAAATTGGCTGATTGACCAGTTGAGGATGAGCTCTGAGGAAGTCTGATCAACTGCTTAATGATTGGGCCATATCGATCAGGAATGGTTAATAGAGTTCCACAAGTTGACATTTCCTGGGGCTTCTGAGAAAAGTGTATCATTTGCAAAAGTGATGGAAAATTTAAGTCCCCCCAAAGAAGCCAGGCCAGTCATTGGCAAATTGACTAGAGACTGTAGTGTCTTCTGTTTGGGTCCTGGATAATTTGTGTAAACTTTTTCTCATGGCCAGATGTGTGCGTAGAAATGATTTGTGTGATATTAACACCCAAACCCACACAGCCACTGAGAAATCACGTCGCTGCCGTGTTCCTACCTAACATTCCCTCCTCAAGATTTCTAGGCAGCCAGCTAGGAAGGTTACCTAGTAGCTCTGGTTAGTCTTTCTTTTTTGAACATAAACTGGGAAAGCAGTTAATATTTTCTCTCTTTTTTCTTTTTCTTTTTTCTTTTTTTAATTTGACAGACAGAGATCACAAGCGGGCAGAGAGAGAGGAAGAAGCAGGCTCTCCGAGGAGCAGAGAGCCCGATGCAGGGCTAGATCCCAGGATCATGACCTGAGCCGAGGGCAGAGGCTTTAACCCAATGAGCCACCCAGGGACCCAATATTTTCTTATTTTTAAAAGTTCAATAATTTTGAATAATTTCAGAATTATTATCAGGAGCTCCTAAGTGACTCAGTCGGTTAGGAAGCTGACTTTTGATTTTGGCTGAGGTCATGAGCTCAGGCTCATGGAATCAAGCCCCATGTCAGGCTCTGTGCTGAGGCATGGAGCCTGCTTGAGATTCTCTCTCTCTCCCTCCTCCCCTTCCCCCCTACTCACTCTGGCTTTCTCTCACTCTCCAAATAAATAAATAAATAAATAAATCAGTATTCATGGAAATAGAAGTTTCCTGAAAGCTGATCACTAATGCTGAGTATCCATAGCCCTCGGGGCGGTCGGTGCCAACCTGACCACAGCCTTGGCAAGGATTCCAGATGCTCCTCTCCTTCCTGTGGAGAAGGCAGGAAACCAAAGTACAGAATTCCTTCAGTTTGTGAGGAGAAAACTAGACCTACATCTTTTCATCCTTCTATCAAAAGGAGATCAGCTCAGTTTGACTCAATGTTCTTATCAATTGCAAAAGGAGTTTAGTTCAATTCCAAGCTTTTCTAATTTTAATAAGGAAGCCCGCTGTTTGTGTAGGATGGCTTAAAGGAAGCCCAAAGGGGTCTGTGCCACCCATAAACCCTCTATTATCTAAACAGGGTCCTAGCAGGTGGTGCAGAGGCTCTCCATGGAGAGGAGGGAGCCTGAGGCGGACCCCTGCCCTCACCCACAGGTGTCTTCGGAAACTTGGGCCCCACGGCTCCCTCCGTCTCCTTGGGACCAGCCGGATGCTGTGGGAACCCAGACCCCACAGTGAGTAAGAGAAAAGGACAAGTGCCAACTTCCCTGCAAGGTCAGAACTACCCCAGGCAGTGAAACCAGCGCAGAGAAAGCGAGTGGAAGCCCTTGGGGCAAGAATTAGCTTCAAAAAGGATGTTTGTGTTGGCCTCAAGCTTTGGACAGTACCAGGGAAGATGCAAATGTGGAGAAGGCTGCTCTGGGCTGCAGAGATGGCACAGAGCCCACCAGGCAGGAAGACCAGAGTGGAAGGTGTCCGGAGTGGGGCGGAGGAAGTGAGAATCTCAGGCCCTCCACAGAAAGGAGGCGGCAAAGGGAGCACTGGGCAACTGAGGCGCAGTCTGGATTGGGGAGAAACCTGAGCTGGAGACTCTGAGTGTGCGCCCTCAAGCTGTCAGCTCCCCACCGCTACTCGCCCTGAGCTTCCCCTCTCTACCCCCAGCCTGCAGATGAGGGACACGCAGGAGCTCTGTCACCTACAGGCCAGGGCGGAGAGGGAGTTGACCATGGCTTTCCAGTCCCCATGCCGATGAAGGGGTCAGCATAGGAGATGCTCAGTTGGGTGCCCCTGCCATTACGGCTGGCGGCTGGCGTTGTCCTTCCTATGCAGAATGGAAAGGGAAAAGGAATGCACACCTGTTTCATTCTTTCCCATAATGGGATTGTACTGGCCTTCTTTGAATAAAAATATTAGCCCCTGCTGGAGGGAATCAGGACTCAGATAGCCTGCTGTTGGGATGCTTTCACCCACCTGAGATGCTCTTGCCTGGGTAGGGTGTGCAAATTAACATTCTCAGCATCCTTCAACCACAACAAATCAGCTTCGGAAATTCTTAGGGAACAAACCTCACTCCAGCTTAACACGTGTGTTTGGTTTGGTTTGGTTTGGTTTGGTCACAGGGCACGTGGATTTTTAGCAAGTAGATTATAATGCCTGCCTTTAAAAATCTCCCCTAAAAAGTAGAGCCCCCTGTGCATTATAGAAAAGAGAAATCCAAATTGCTTTCATCTTAAGCTGATGCCCACATGCAGCACTTTAGAAAACTCAGGCCCCACAGCCCTGCCTCTGAGGGGCGGCTGGGGAGTTGGAGAGGCATTGTGTTCTGTGATGGGAGAATATTACTCTGTTTGGAGAGAAATGCTGGAATATAAGGTTATTTAAAAAATTTTATAAAATTTTACACAGCCCCATTTTCTCTTCAAGTCAATTTCCTAAAATGTTAATTTGCCCATGGTTCAGAGGGCGGGAGGGATGAATAGGCAGAACATAGGAACTTTTAGGGCCATGAATCTCTTCGGTATGACACTGCCGTGGTGGCTATATGACAGACCCATTTGTCAAACCCACAGAATGTGCACTGGGACAGACAAATGAACCTCAGTGTAAACTATAGACTTTAGTTAAGAATAATGTATCAGTAATGAAATGACTGGGTGGCTCAGTCATTCAGCCTCTGCCTTCCGCTCAGGTCATGCTCCCAGGGCCCTGGGACTGAGCCCTGCATCAGGATCCCTGCTCGGTGGGAAGCCTGCTTCTCCGTTTCCCACCCACCCTGCTTATGTCCCCTCTCTCGCTGTCTCTCTCTCTGTCACTGTCACATAAATAAAATCTTTAAAAAAAAAAAAAAAGAACAATGTATCAATACTGGTTCATCAACTGGAAGGAACTGGAACAAATGTGCCTTACCCATCATGCAAGGGGTTAAGAGGAGAAACCGAGGGCGGGGCCAATGTATGGGAACTCTGCATTTCTGCTCTCACTTTTTCTGTACACCTAAATCTGCTCTAAAAATAAAACGTATTCATTAAAACATGTTAATTTGCCAGAAGCAAACAAGGTCTGGGGGAGTATGGAAGTGGCTTATAGAGAGAGACAGAGCTACTTGGGGCTAAGAATGTAAAATGACCAAGCACCACAGCCCATAACGGGAACAAAGGGACAGGGGTCTTCATCATAGTGGCTGCTCTGAGGTCATCTGGTGAGCCCTTAAAAATCACTACCAGAAGAAGCAGTTTCTGTAAGCACTGGGGAGGAACCTTGCAAATGAGATTCTTCTCCGGGTAGATTTTTGAGTACACTTTTTCCTCTCTTAATCAAAGGGACTATTGGAAACTGCAGATTATCTGCTAGTCATTTTCTTCTTAAATCCCATTCATTTCTGCATTCCATCTGATCAGAGTTGAAATCACCTTCCATGATCTCAGGGTTCTGTGATCGAGTCCCACATCTGGCACCCTGCTCGGCGGAGAGTCTGCTTCTCCCTCTGCCCCTTTCTCCCCCGCTTGTGCTCTCTCTCTCTCAAATAAATAAATAAAAATCTTTAAAAAAAAAAAAAAAAAAAGGAATGGATGACCTTCCAGTGGGACTTCTGTTCAGGGGTCCACCCGAGTCTAAAATCGTTGTTTTAACCCCAGGCTAAGGATGTCACTTCATGCATCTTTAGCTTGATCCGGGTGGCAGGCTGTGAGAATCTGATGGCACAGACAGGTGTGCAGAAGCTGGTCTCCACACAGGGTAGGGGCCCACACACTCCTCCTCTTGCTGGTGCACCAGCTCTCTCCCCCTGCCCCCATGCGGCAGGAGCCTTAGCATTTCATGACCCCATGTCCATCGCATGAAGCTGCACTCAAACTGAGAAGGAGCCTTCGGAAGTCAGCCGACTGGTTTGGCTTCTAGGGTGTCTCTTTTCATTACTACACTTAGCGTTAATGGAACCCAGGAGTTCTTTCTTGAGAGAGAAAGAAAAGCCATAGAGACTTCTTAAACCTTTCCCTTTTATAAGTAAAAATGGCTGTCACAGATGAATTCCAGGAATATAGGTAACAAATAGTTCGCTACAGGGATTGTCACCTTCTGGAGCAGGATCCCAAATTGTTTTCTGATGGGAGACAATGGTAGGAAGTGTGAGAGAAATAAGATTTCAGGTCTCCCAGACCACTGGTCTGCAGCTGTTCGAGGTACTGTGATAAGACCAGAAGTCATCAAATGCCCAGGTGCCCTTTCTGCTGGACACTGGTATGAGAGTCATGGAGAGTTTCAAAGGCAGCAAAGAAAAACTTTGCAAAAATACCCAACTTCCTCTACGTGCCTCCCCTCCGTCCTCCCCCTACGCCACCCTCCCTCGCGTCAGGGACTGTACAGAGCAGCTTAGCAACTGCATTTTCGGAAGATGAAGGATCATGGGTTTCTCCAGCCAGTAGTGTTCGGCTCTGTGGACAGAGGCTAATGGAATGTGGGCATTAGACGGTGGGTGGGCTGGGACCTTCTGGAAGTGGAGTTTCCTCAGAGTTCTCTCTATAAAGCAGACGGGGGGCGGGGCATGGAGCAAAGATGTTGTGTGGGACCTGGGTTATGGGCACAGGGCCGTGCCAGGCTGAGAAAGGCAGAGAGACTAAGGATGTGGCACCTAGAAGGATGTGGCTGTAGACCCTGAGATCAAAAGGGTGGAAACACACTGGAAAAATTTAAAAGGGTTCATTGGTGGGGCCCTCACTTAAGCTTCCAACTCTCGATTTCAGCTCAGGTCATGATCTCAGGGCTCTGGGATCGAGTCTGAAGTCAGGATTCACGCTCAGTGGGGAGTCAGCTTGAGATTCTCTCTCCTGCCTCTCTCTCTCTCCCTCTGCCCTCCGCCCCCGCTCTGGTCAATGGATGAATAAATAAATAAATAAATAAAAGATTTTAAAAATATACAAAGGAACCCATTGGTTCCTCACTTAGGAACATCCAAAATTCCCTGAAGTAGGGACCATCCAGGCAAGGCTGTGCATTAGTGTCTGGACATAGGCTACAATCGATATTTTGATCCAGAAAGCTACTCTTCCAAGACGTGTCAAAACATCACCCCTCTGGGCTCATCCTCTCTGAGGTGGCTAGCTGGGCACCAATGCCATTGCTCCAGGAATTAGATGGAGGTTGGACGTTGGCCAGGGTTTGTAGGGGCCCAGAACCCCGGCCAGAACTCCCATCAATTCAGCTCCACTCACTACAAATTAGGTGGCCTCGAGCAATTCCAGAGGCAAGCAGATTTCCTCCAGCAAATTTCCACAAAGTGCCCTTCCGACACCCTCAGCCTTGTGTGCTGTGGGGCTTAGCAAGACCATCCCGAAATCCTGGTTTCACCTATGTCTTTCCCTCTCTTCCCAGCAAGGCTCTCTTTTTCATAATATTGCCCGTCTTGGGGCACTTTACTGAGTTGTCACCTCTTAATTTGGCAGAACTTGCCTCTGTCCTAACGGAAGACCGATCAGGGCCTGGCAGTATATAATGTACTCGGGTGACGTGCATTCATTCATTCGTGGAGCTCTGGGAGATACCTGTCGCTTGCAAGTGCTGAGCTAGATGGCCACAGAGTGATGACAGTGGTCCCCACTTACCGGAGGGAATATCTTCCAAGACCCCCAGTGGATGCCTAAAGCCAGGGGTGGTACTGAGCCCTGCATACACTGGCTTTTTCTACACACACATAACTACGATAGAGTTTAATTTATAAACTAGGCATAGTAAGAGATTAACAGCAATGACAAATAATAACAGAACACTTACAGCCATCTACTTAATAAAAGGTATGTGCATGTGGTCTCTATCGAAATGTTATCATGCTGTAATCGTCGTCCTTGTGATGACGGGAGATGCCCGCATGACCAGGTGAAGGGACGTGAAGGGAGCAGGCGTTAAGACATAGTGTGAGGCTACTGCTGGCCTTCTGACAACACGTCAGGACGGGATCCCCTGCTTCCAGACCACAGCTCATCTCGTGGTGACTGAAACCACGGAAAGTGAAATCACAGATATGGGGAGACTACTACACAGCATAGTCCGGACTGGACTCCTTCCCCTGGGAGCATCCTTCCCGCCCATCCCGTCCTGAGCTCACCCCTTACCACTCCCCCTCTTCTCTCCACTCTGCCTTCCTGAGTGCTCTGCACATGCACTCCTGCCTCCAGAACTTTGCACCTGCTGTTCCCTCTCTCTGGAAAGCTCTTTCCCCAGATCTCTGCGTGACTCCCTCTCTCCCTCCCCTCGGGTCTTTACTCCCTGAGCCTTCCTTTGTCCCCCCCCAACATCTTTGTCTGACTTGTGTTTTTTTCCTAAGCAGTTCTCATTATCTAACACGCTATATATTCACTCACTATTCATCACTTGAATGGAAGCTTCCCAGTGGCAGGATGCATGTCTCTTTTGGTTCCTACTGTTTCCTCTGCACCCAGAACAGTGCTGGGCACTGGTGAATGTTCAATAAATATTAGTGGAATTAATAGTTGAAAGTTGAACGAATAACAACAAAGGAGGTAATTAAGCATGAAATTTGGTCACATTCTGGCCAAGGAAATAGGTGATAGGTAATAACTGATCTAGCTTAGTGCCATGCTTAGCGTAGCACAGACTTGTCATGATGCTTGTCCTTTGTGGCCTCAGCGGTCCCTGGGACTCATCACCTCTTCTCTAAGAATTAACTTTAAGTCTGGGGAAACAGAAGGTGCTCGTTTGCACGTGGGCCCGTTTTTTCTTCCCCTGTATGCACACATGACATCCATTAGCCGTAATGGGCATGACAAACACATCCAGAAAAGAAGGAAACCCACATGACTGGTGTGTCCCCAGCACTGAAGAAGTGAGGTTTCTGGTTCCCAGACACCTGGCGTTAAGATAAAGTAAGAGTTAAAATACCAATAAATGTGCTTGGTCCTCCAAGAATGCATCAGATTTTCAGCGATCGCCTGGAAATAGAGGAGGACCTTATTGTTCTCCGGGTAAGAAAGCATTTATTCAAACAGTTTTCAGTGAAGAGTTAGCCAATATAAACACCAAAAGAGCTGCTCTCCTAAAAAGAGATTCAATTAAGCATCAGTGCAATTGTACGGAGACCATGTTGAACACCGAGGTGGCCTGTTTTTCTGGTCATTATTAATCCTGAGATCTTAATGATGCACAACGTTTGTGTCATTGTCTACCCAAATGTAATTTGTTTATGCAGCAGTTCAGCTAATCCTGCAATCTGTTTTTCTCAAATGAGGGCAGATAATGGAGACACCGTTCTTTACAAGTCTTCAGGCTTTTAAATTCTGATAAAATCAGGATTCTTCGCTGGGTCTTGCCCCAGCTCTGAATTAAACCACTTTAAATGTAATTATGGAACCTGGCCTTACATCAGGAACATCCATTTAAAAAATTGATTGGCTAGGCTGTTCCACGAGGCATTTTATGAGCAAACGATTGCAAAGGGGCCAGAACTGTAATTTATAAAGGCAAAAAAGCAGGTAAATACTTTATTAGTGGTAATGAGAGGGTTTCCAGCTAACTGAATCTTTTCTTTCCTCCCTAGCTACTTCATGGAGCCATGGTGCATGGCCCTCTTTCACGATCGTTTTATTGATCTAAGGAAAGAGTTACGCCAGATCTTGACCTCCAAGGAGGTAAGAGTGATTAATAGATATGTGAGTTATTCCTTGAAAATTACAAGCAGTTTATAGTCGTTGATCATTTAGACTTTTGTCTACAGTCTCCTTTTCGGTTTTACTTTTAAGGCCAACAATACTTCCTATAAACAAGCTAGGGAGCATGCGAGCACGAACATCGTGGTACTTCTGGAAAAGTGTGTTATTTAAATCTTTTGGGGAGAGGCAGATTTCTTTCTCCTTTTTACACATAACTGTATTTCCATTATCAGCTAACAGTGTCCGCTGGAAACTGGGTCTGAGTTTTATCTACTTGTTCTCAAGAACGAACATTGAATTCCTTTAGTTTCTGCCCACACTTGCTAGCCATTCACTAAACATGTGTGCACGTGTGTGCGCACGTGTGCGTGCGTTGTTATACAAATGTAAAGGGAAGACATAAGATGTCCAAACACACCCCTTTAATATCCAAAACCTCTTTCTCAAAGTGATAATTGACTGGAAGTTAGGCTACATTTCCCAAAGTCTCCATGCTCAGCAAGAAATTTGACTCTGCAATGTCAATCATGAAATACTTGGGAAACTTCAAATTCAGTTCTTTCATTCAACACGAGAGTCCTTACGGGAGCTGTGGAATGTTAGCATCTATGCTCAAAAAGTGGTCAGATATCCATCCTAGATTCTCCCTTGCTCCACTTGGACAAGGGCGGGGGCACAGCTTAACCTCACTGTGTTTTATTGTCTTCATGGTCAAGTCCTGCGACTCTGTTATCAATTCCACTTGAGAGCACCTGTGCCCCTCGAAGGTTCCCATGGTGAAGGCCACCATCTTGGGCAGCACAGATCATGTGCCGAGCCCCAGCGGTATGAACCACCTCCCTTAACCATAATGAGAGCCATTCAGGACACTCTACTGTTACAGTTTTGACTTTATCAATGAGGGGGCTAAAGCTGAAAGATTTTAAATGACCTGCTATGGGTTACAGAGCTAGGCTGTGGCCAGCAAGTTTCAGACTCAAGGATCCCTTGGCCTGAAGCCAGGTATACAGGCAGTGAGCCATATGGACTAAACTGCTGGGCTTGGTATCTCCTCTTCATCGCCTGCCCCCTTTTCAGTTTTATGCCGGGGGTCCAAGATGGGAAATTGAAATAACTGTACTAATCCAAAGCAGATTCAAATTGGGGGAAATAGGTTTAAAGTATAAATCAAACTCAGTTGTCTTTAGGACCCACACAGATAGGAACCAGGCAGGTAAAGGTACATGAGGGAGGCCGAGGGGACTGTGACCATGCAAAGGTCATCCCCTGCTGAAGTCACTCAAATCTGAATAAATGCTACAGGTTTAACAGGTCCCCCACTTCATGCTAAAACTGAGGGAGTCAGCTGAGGTTGAAACATGAGCTCGAGTTGTGAGCCTGGTGTTTACTGAATTTCATTCAAATCCTAGGCCCCTCTCTTGCTCTCAAAATGCATTCTGTGGTTCATTACTGCACCACAGCAAAGACTCATTAGTTTTCTAGTTATTCCATCAAAACTCTGTGCCTAAGTCCTTCTACACCCCCAGAATCGAGCTCCTCTGTTAATATTTCGCACAGAGCCAAGGAGTTTTAGAAGTCAAGCTTAAAAGGGAAGCTGTCCTCTCATTTTTTCAAGTAAACCACAAAACCCAACAATAGTCGCTTTTCACGGTCCTGACTGAGACCCCTTAACCTTTTATCCAGAGACAGACATCTGCTCTGGGTCAGTTTGTTATGTGTGAAGTCAGCACGGACAACAGGCCCTTTCAGTAGACCAGAAGGGACCATGAACATTTGTGGAAGACACACTGAGGGCTCCCCCACCATTCTTGTGGCTTTTCTAGATTTCTGGGAAATGAAACTTCTGGAAGAAGAGCTTCCACTGATACCTTGCACTGCTTTCTGCATTTCCATTTGTCAAGTAGGCAAAGCTACAGGGAAAGGTGGTGCCCACAATGGTGTCTGCCTCTAGCTCAGACCCGTCTCTGCGGAGCAGAGATGACCTGTTCCCACCTCAGAGAGCTGTGGGAGGAGTGAAGGAGGGATCACATGCAAGTAAATGTCACAGAAGAACAGCTCCCAGGAATTGCTGGCCCCCACAAATAATGGCAGTGGAGACCGGCTGGCAGTGGAAAGAGGGCTCAGATAAGCAGATAAGCAGACATGCAGGAGTTCATTTAAGAATCTTGCGATAGGGGGCACCTGGGTGCCTCAGTGGGTTGGGCTTCTGCCTTTGGCTTCGGTCATGGTCCCAGGGTCCTGGTACCAAGCCCCGCATCAGGCTCTCTGCTCTGCTGGGAGCCTGCCTCCCTTCCTCTCTCACTGTCTGCCTCTCTGCCTACTTGTGATCTCTGTCTGTCAAATAAATAAATAAATCTTAAAAAAAAAAAAAAAAGGAATCTGGCAATAGGAAAAGAAAGAGCTAGCCTTCACTAAAGAATGATGGTAATTCTTATCCTCAAATATTGAGATGAACGTGACCCACTTCATTTCACTTCTAGCTTGGCTTTAGGAAATTACAGGAGTCCAGTCCCATCAACTATGATATCCTATAGCTCTCCCTCTACATGAAGAAAAGGGAGTAAAAGACTATTATCTTTGACTGTTTTATTTTAAAAACAAGCTCATTGTAAGACTTCACAAGTCCTTTCATGGAAGTAAAGAGGAACATATTATAAACCCACTGGGACTGCTTTTAGCAGTAGCTTAAGCCAAAGAATCACTGACCAATGTGAAATTTTGTATAGTCAAGATCATTTCTCAAAAAGATAACAATTATAGAAAAATATTATAAAAATATATGCACCTAACAACAAAATCCATATATATATATATATATATAGAGAGAGAGAGAGAGAGAGAGAACTGTTGATAGGAATCAAGGAAGAAGTAGTTCTAAATTAAGGGCTAGGGAATTCCATATCTCACTTTCAATAATGGATAGAACAACCATTTTTCTTATTGATATTGATATTGATATTGATATTCTTATTGATAGAAGATCAATAAGAAAATAGGGCACTTAGACAACACTATAAAACAAATAGACCTAATAGACACACACAAAACACTTTACTCAACAGCAGCAGAATGCACATTGTTCTTAAGCATACATGGAGCGTTGCCCAAGACAGGCCATATGTTGGGCCACAAAACAAGTGTCAATAAATTTTCAAAGACTTAAATCATACAAAGTATATTCTCCAACTTCAATGGAATAAAACTGGAAATCAAAAACAGAAGGAAATAATTCCACAAAATTGTGGAAATTAAACACAGACTCTTAAGCAACTTCTTTGATTTTAAAGAAGAAATCAATGAGATATTAGAAATACTTAGAAACAGGGTGCCTGGGTAGCTCAGTGGGTTAAGCCTTTACCTTTGGCTCAGGTCATGATCTCAGGGTCCTGGGATCGAGCCCTGCATTGGGCTCTCTGCTCAGCAGGGAGCCTGCTTCCCCCTCCCCTCTGCCTGCCTCTCTGTCTAGTTGTGATCTCTCTCTCTCTCTCTCTCTCTCTGTGTCAAATAAATAAATAAATCCTTTTTTTTTTTTAAAGAAATACTTAGAAACAAATGAAAAAATCACAACGTACCAAAACTAATGAGATACAGCTAAAGCCATTTTCAGAGGGAAAACTGTAGTTACAAATACCTGGAGTTATATAAAGGAAGTATCTCAAATCACTAACTGAATTTTATACCTTAAGGGACCAAACTAAACCCCTACTAGCAGAAAGAAGAGAATTATAAAAATTAGAGTAGAGAAGTAAAATAGGGAGTAGAAAACCAACAGAGAAAATCGGTGAAATCAAAAGATAGTTCTTTGAAAAGATCAACAAAATTAACAAACCTTTAGCTAGACTAAGGATAAAGACTCCAATTATTAAAATCAGAAATCAAAATGGAAGGGATGCCTGGGTGGCTCAGTCAGTTAAGTGTCTCATTCTTGATTTCAGCTCAGGTCATGATCTCAGGGTTGTGAGAGCAAGTCCCAAGTTGTGCTCCACACTGGGCATGGAGCCTGCTTAAGATTCTCCCTCTCCATCTCTTAAAGAGAAAGAAGAAGAAAGGAAAGTGGGAACATTTCCGCTGATCTTACAGAAATAACAAACGATTATAAGAGAATGCTATGAACAATTGTATGCCAAGCAACTAAATAACCTGGAGGAAATGGACAAATTTATAGGAACATACAAACCACAAAACTGATGCAAAAGAAATTTTAAAAATCTCAACAGACCTATAGTAAGTTAAGGTATTGACTCAATCAAAAACCTCATGACAAAAAAAGAAAAAAAAGAAGTTCAAGATCAAGTGCTTTGCTGGCAAATTCTACCAAACATTTAAAGAATTAACAGGGGCTCCTGGGTGGCTCAGTGGGTTAAAGCCTCTGCCTTCGGCTCAGGTCATGATCCCAGGGTCCTGTGACCAAACCCCACATCAGGCTCTCTGCTCAGCAGGGAGCCTGCTTCCCCTCCTCTCTCTCTGCCTGCCTCTCTGTCTGTCAAATAAATAAATAAAATCTTTTTTAAAAAAAGAGAATTAACAGTAATCCTTGTCTAACATCTCAAAAAAAAAAAAAAATGGAAAGGAATACTTTCCAGCCCATTCTTTGAGGCCAGCATTATCCTGATACCAAAGCCAAGACATCAAAGGGGAAGAGAACTACAGACCAATATCCCTTGTGAATTTAGACCCAAAAATCTTCAACAGAATACTAGCCAACTAAATCCAGCAGTATATCAAAAGGATTATACACCATGGGCAAATGAGATTTACCCCAAGAATGTAAGAGTGGCTCACTATATAAATATCAACCAATGTAATACACCACAGTAATAGAATGAGGAGAGGAAAAAAAAAATGCTGTTATCTCCATTGATACAGAAAAAAACATTTGACTAAATCAAACATTCTTTCATGGTAAAACACACATACACATACACACACACACAAACACACCCCTAGGAATAAAAGAGGACTGCTTCAACCTGATAAAAAGGTATTTATGAAAAACCTACAGCTAAAACCACACTCAGTGAAAGACTGAAAGTTTTAGCTCTGGGGTCTGGGACAAGACAAGAAGGCCTTCTTTGACCATTTACATTTAACTTTGTATTGGAAATTCTAGCCAGAGCAATTAGGCAGGAAAAAGAATCAAAAGACATCCACATTGGAAAGGAAGAAGTAAAACCATATTCTGAGATGCCATGATCTCATATGTAGAAAATCTGAAAGAATCCACAAAATACTAGAGCTAATAAATGAATTCAGCAAAGCTACAGGATACAACACCAACCCACAATCATCAGTTGTCTACATTAGCAATGAATAATCCAAGAGTGGAATTAAAAAGACAATTCTATGTACAATAGCATCGAAAAGAATAAAATACTTGGGGACAAATTTAAACAGGAGGTGTAAGATTTGTACACTGAAAACCTCAAAAACATTTCTTTTTCTTTTTTTTTTTAAGTGTTGTTTGTTTTTTTTGTTTTATTTGACAGACAAAGATCACAAGTAGGCAGAGAGGCAGGCAGAGAGAGAGGAGGAAGAAGGCTCCCCGCTGAGCAGAGAGCCTGATGCGGGCTCGATCCCACGACCCTGGTATCTTGACCTGAGCTGAAGGCAGAAGCTTTAACCCACTGAGCCACCCAGGCACCCCTCAAAAACATTTCTGAAAGAAATTAAAGCAGAACTAAATAAATGGAAAGACATTTGTGTTCATGAATTGGAGACTCAATATAGTTATAATGGCCACACTCCCCAAAGCAATGTACACGTTTAATGCAATCCTATCAATGTCCCAATGACATCTTTTGCATAAATGGAAAAATTCAGAGGAAATACAACAGACTCCAAATAACCAAAACAACCTTGGGAATAAAAAAAAGCTGAAGGACTTACACTTTGCAATTTGAAAACTTACTATAATTCAGTAGTAACCAGGACAGCGTGGTACTTACATAAGGACAGATATATAGGCAATGGAACAAAATAATGGATAATCCAGAAGTAAAACCATTTACATGGAAAGATTTATATCATTAATCATTAGGGAAATGCAAATCAGAACTACAGTGAGTTACCACTTCACACCAACTAGGATGGTTATTGTTTAAAAAAAAAAGGAAATAAGTGTTGACAAGAAATAATGATACTGAAGAGGGAAGATGGTCACACTGAGGGGAGAGATGGTCACATGAAGGGGAGACGGTCACACAGAGAGGACACACTGTGAAAGACAAATGCACAGAAAATCTGTTTATGGTTTAGAGCAATATTTGCCTTAGATAAAAGTTCCAGTTTGTGATTTTATAGTATTTACCCCATGGTCAGAAAAGCACCATATACCATGAGACCCAAATCTTCTCTAATTTTTGTAAAGTCATATTTGCTTGATACAATTCTCTGAAAAACTAAGGAATCATGTGGATCATAAATCATGCTTGGGATCATTCTGGCAGCCCTCAAATGTTTCAGCCCCCCTAATATTAAGTCCTGGGCATCGGGTGCCGTTTTCTCTGTCACTGTTTTGCTGAGCTGATACAAATTTGAAGTCCTCTGAGCCCCACTGACTGTTCTTCCAGGTGAAGTATGTGTAATCTCCAACACCTTGTAGGGTCTCACTTAAATAATCCAGTGTTAACTGTTTTGCTTCCATATCTTTTGAACCTATTTTCCTATCTATAAAATTCTTACTATTACTAAATTAGTATCCATTAGAACTTTGCAAGTCATGTACTTTTTTCTTGTTCAAAAGAAAAATTATTGGAAGTTCAAGCAAATATACCATGAAAGTCCCCGCGACTCTTCTGTTGGGGTAATTTGGAATTCCTGTGGTGTTCAAAACACGTTCAGCTCAAAGCTTGGTGACGTACATAACCTCTTATCAATGGGCAGGTGTACGATGAAGCAAATAGGGTACAATGTGAGCCGTGGAATCCAATGGTGTCTGTGCAGTGGTGCTAAGTGTACAATTCAGTCAACATGCCTCTGTTTGAATATTTTTATAATAAAATGTCAGGAAAACACGTACTATATTACAGATATGCACAGCATATCTCAACTTTAAATAACTATTCTTGCTGAGCCTTATCTTTAAAGATGTCAATGAAATTTGACTTGACTAAGAATTTAAGGGTTTTTTTTTAAGATTCTCTTTATTTATTGGACACACAGAGAAAGAGATCACAAGTAGGCACGGAGGCAGGCAGAGAGAGAGGGGGAAGCAGGCGCCCCACTGAGCAGAGAGCCCCATCCCAGGATCCTGAGATCATGATCTGAGCCGAAGGCAGAGGCTTAACCCTCTGAGCCACCCAGAAGCCCTGAATTTTAGGGCTTTTAAATCCTATTTCTTGAGAGAACTATAGCCACACGAAACTTCTAGAAGTTTTCATGTAAAAATGTTTAATCACTTCCTTTCTTATTTTTAAAACAAGGGTGATCTATAATTTTTATCTGAGTATTAAGAACTTGACATTACTATTCTTGCTAAACCTTGAGAACATTACGTCAAGTGAAATAGGCCAGTCAGAAGAAGACAAATGCTGTTTGATCCCACTGACATGAAGTATCCAGAGTAGTAGATTCACAGACAGAAAGTAGGATTACATGGCACAATTCTGCTTTCTTATATGTGTGTCCTGGGTTACTATTTAAATAAATTAACCTTTATATTATTTTTTTTAAAAAGGGTTAAAGCGGTAAATCTTATGTGTATTATCCCACAAGTAAAAATAAAAATTTAGAAACCTGGGGGTGGGGTGGCGAAGACCGTCCTTGGGAAGATGAGTGCTTTTTTTCATTTTACTGAAACTGCCCTATTATTGTCCAAGTAATTTCTGTTATCTGGTCTCTTCCTGTGTTTTCCAGGAGGAAGACCTTCCCTCCATAGAACAGTTAGCCCGGCAAATAGAAGATGAGGAAATTAACCTGAAGGAGAAGCCCCGGAATTATCTCAAAAGAGTCTACCAGGAAACCATCTACAAGTCATTGGTGGAGAAGAGCATTCTTGACTACCTGCACTATAACCACTACCATCTGCCCATGTACGCGTGGCCAGGCATCATTTAGGGGTGGCCACGTCTCCACTTTGTTGTGTTCCCACGTGGAGTTCGGCGACGTGCTCGGTGTAAAAAGGAAACCTCTCTGAAGCCTGGCTTGACAACCAAGCACCACCGTGGTTTTGGGACTTCTTTTTCCACCTCCACAAACGGCTGTAGTTTTCTATCGTTCCAGTAGGTGGCGCACAGCCGTGGGTCTCTATTCTGGGGCAGGGAGATGCTTTTGAACACCAGGCTAGTTCCGGTGCAGAATAATCCATTTCAGCAATAAAATGGGATACACTGTGCAAGACTTGTTTTTACGTTGGGTGTGATTCTGATAGATTTCCCTAAATGCCCTGCCGCCAGTTTTCTCATTTCTTCACCTGTTTATCCAGTACTACTCCTTGGTGATTAAAAAAAAAAAAAGAAAGAAAGAAAAGAAAACCATGAGCCCAGTATGGAAAATCGGTGAAAGAGACGATGAGGAATTAGCCCTGTAATCCAACGTCATAAGAACTGTCTATGTGAACTTTGAAAATTAGGCAGGTGGTATCACAATTTCTGTATTTTGACGTTATAGGTTATGGGAATAAAAACTCTTAAGGTCACACTGGCTAACATGTTTTAACAGGTTTTAGATGAGAAAAATATTAGTGGCCAATCAATGCAGTTCATTTCCTTTAACCCTTAGCACATGCTTTGCACTGGGACCTCTGGTACATGTCACCTGTAACATGGCTCCAAAACCCTCTTTCTTATAAATAAAGCAAATTTAGTGCCCACTAGAAAACATATGGATGCAGGAACAACAATAGTTTTCATTTATTTGGACCTCTTTTAATAGTGTGACACAATTCACAACCGAATTTTTTGATCAACAGGGTTTAAAATCGTTTTCATGGGTGCAATTCTGGTTTTTCAAATATTTTTTTTGTATTTATGTCAACATTCAGCCAAAGTTGGCACAATTACACTTGTCACTCAGCTATTAGGAGGGAAAATCATAGTTGGTGTTACAGAATTATACACCCCTTATCAAACTGATACGTCTCAAAAAGACAATTGTTCCAGAACACTAGGTTTGAGTTTTCTGAAGCAGGCAAAAGCAAGCAATAAAGTCCGCTAATCGTTCACACCCGTATGTTTTACACAAATGTGTGGGTCACTTAGAGGGAGGCCCAGCTTCAGCCACATACTACAAACTCTGTAACTGAGAGAACAATACCTACCCTTTGGTTCTTCAAACTGCAAACCAACACACCTGAAACCACATTTCAGGGGCCACCACATAAGTCAGCTTGAGGATCTATTCACCCCCCCAAACTCCCTTCCCCGAGAGGTCGTGGGTGAAACTCATCAGAAAAAAGAGTAAGTTTCCGAGACAGGCCCTGGGACCCGTGGGTGGAGATTAACAACCACCTCAAAAAGGATCAAGGGTTAGGATTTCTGCAACCAAGTATTACCCTTGAAAACCTTTTAGTCACACAAATGCGATCCCACATTACAATGCCGACCTTAACATTGAATCACACATTCATGTGACAGTAAGTTTTTCTTTGCTGCTTTTGAAAAAGTAGGCTGGGATTTGAAAAATGTGCAGAATGGGCTTTAGTCTACAAAATGTCTGAGGAGGTCATTCTCACAACTGTCCCACATTCACAAAGTGAGTAATTTCCCAAGTCTGAGCAGGAACTTTGGCATCTCTGGGTGGACTTCAGCATTTTACCAAACCCAGGGGCAACTTCGGTAAGAAGAATAGAGAAGAACCCAGGGGTCATTGATTTGGGGCCTGACACTAGCTATGTTTAGGACTTCAAGAGAATAAAGGTATTTACTCCTCACTGATGATAAAGCCTTGCCAAAGAAAGCGCTTCCGAGAGAACAATATTTGGACTTCAGTGTGTGAGCAAAGATTCTGCCGAGACAGATGCATGCCTGAACTCCCTGAGTATTTCAGCATTTGCTGTTGAGCTGGGGACATTTTGGGCTCAAATGAAGGCAGATCTTGGAATTCGATCATTTTGAACAAAGCACAGTGACAAGAAAACACCAAAGTCAATTTCCCCAAGTCTTAGGCCTGCAATCACATGCACCTGACCATGTTTCCTGAGGCCTCTGACGCTGGTATGTGGGTGTGTGATAGAGGATACCCACCCCGTTTCCAAAAATGGCTCCTTGTATTACACCCAAATATCACAGGAAGGCCAAAAGGAAGCTGGTAGGGGAAAGGGAGCACTGCATGGAGGAAAAAACGTAAAGCCAGCCAGTCAATATTTACTCTTAGAAGAAGAGTGTGTGTGTGTGTGTGTGTGTGTGTGTGTGTGTGTGTGTGTGTTAGAGTGAGAGAGAACCCAGCTCTGGGTGAGAGAGCGCTAGCTAAGAAGCAGGGAGAGGGGCTCGAAAGTGCCGCTTGTGAGGAGCTGTTGATTGTTTTCTGGTTGAGAGAAGAGGTGATGATAAGGCTGGGATGCGGCGAGCGCCGGGGCCGGGGCCGCGAGCCGGCAGCTGTATGCTAATGCTCACAGAAACCAAGCCTCCGCATTCCCCATTAAAGCCGGCGGCCAGGAGGCCACACATCACTGAACAAATAGGCTCTCTCTAGACAAATAAAATAACACACGTTGGCCTACGGGGAGGGGGAGAGCCAGAGGGGGAGAAGGGTGGGGGAAGAGGGAGGGGGGAAGGGAAAAGAGCAGGGGAGAGAAGAGTCGGGGAGGAAAGGGACGGTCGGGCCGACGGGGGGGGGGGGGGGGGGGGGCGAGGGGGAAGGAGGGGTGGGGGGGGGGGGGAGAGGGAGCCGCAAGGGTAGAACCCGAGAGAAAAAAGGGGAAAGTCTAGGGAAGAGAAAGTTGAGGGTGGCTAGACTGGAAGTGGAAAGCTGGAGACCGGCGGGGGGCGGGGGGGGGGGGGGGG